>NC_052167.1:21477100-21647875 GCF_902713615.1 Scyliorhinus canicula
CAGTTTCATCTTGTTAGGTATGCCTGAAGAGATCGTATCAGATAATGGACCACAGTGGCATGGACAGAGTGGATAGTCAGATGCACTTTCCTTGGGTAGGAAAGTCAAGTACTTGGGGACATAGGTTTAAAGTGCGTGGGGAAAAGTTTAGAACAGATGTGTGAGGCAAGGCTTTTACACAGGGGGTAGTAAATATATGGAATGTGCTGCCTAGGAAGGTAGTGGGAGCAGGTACGATAGCGGCATTTTAAGGAGCATCTAGACAAATAGATGAATAGAGTGGAAATGGAAGGATACGGACTCCATAAGTGCAGACGGTTTTAGTTTAGGCAGGTACCATGGTCAGCACAGGCTTGGAGGGCCGAAGGGCCTGTTGCTGTGCTGTATTGTTCTTTAGTACACTGGAAGACTTTTTAGGAAATCTGCTCAAGAGAGGAAGCACTTCAGAGTTAACGGACCGTGAACAGCTTTAAAATCAAACAAAGCTCATCCCTCCTTTGAAATAGCTTGGACCTGTCAATCAAGAGACCCGTAAAAGGTAACGGACGGTGAAATTGAATGTAAACGATGCAGTTCATAGCTTTTAAGCTTCTCGGAAAGCTCAGAGGCTTGAAAAAAGTTAAAGGGGAAAGAAATTGAATGTGAAAAAGGAACTTCAGAGAAGACTTTTACATTCACCTGACAGATCATTGAAAATGACATGCTGGAAGAGAGTTTCAAGATTTTGAAGGCTAAACAGGGAAGACTTGCCATACGACCCCAATCCCAGGAAAGACCCCCGACCTGAGCCCCTCCAGCCCTGCCCAGGTCCCCCCCATCTCCACGTTCTTTGAAAGACGCCCCAGTGTCCTTGATGGCTGGTCCCTGCTTTTAGGGATCCGTAAAGACTTTGGTGAAAAATATCAAGCCGAGAGTAGCTTTAGGATTTCAATCTGCTCCTTTAAAAGTTGCCCTCTACAGGCACCCGTCTGAGACCATTTGTAGAAAATCTGTTCCCAATCTCCCAGTCAGCTCAAAATAGATGAACAACAGCATTGTGCTTACGATGGTTGTGTGCACTCGTGAAGATTGCAACGTCTCCTTATAGGCTTTGGTTTATTGTTGTTGTCACAGAAATTCCTATGCACCATCTTGCTATCGCTCTTTCGTCTGCAGCCGTATTTTGTGTACTGTACGCCTGAAAGCATATTTACAATATTAGCAATGGCATCAGAACAATCTGCAAACAAACACTAAAACCTGGGTTTGGAGCTGTGTTTATAGTGGTACGAAGACACAGTGGTGCCTCACAGTACCAGGGACTTGGGTTTGATTCCCGGCTTGGGTCACTGTCTGTGCGGAGTTTGCACGTTCTCCCCGTGTCTGCGTGGGTTTCCTCCGGTTCCCTCCCGCAAGTCACGAAAGAACTGCTTGTTAGGCGGATTGGACATTCTGAATTCTCCCTCCGTGTACCCGGACAGGCGCCGGAATGTGGCGTCTAGGGGATTTTCGCAACAACATCATTGCGTTGTTAATATCAGCCGACTTGTGACAATAATAAAGATTATTCTCTGCACTGTATAACACACCATTACAGGATGGCACAGAATTCAGAGGTAAATACAGGTAGGTTCTGTGAATTAGTCTTTATTTGCAAAACAGGGAATGCATATCTGGACTTTAGGAATGGAGGCAAGCTCAATGTGGTGTCCCTCTGCACCTGATTTTCTGATCTGCACTCTCCTCTGTGTGTACTGTGTGGCATTCTGCTCACCTTAGTCAAGGGTCTTCCCCGAGAACTCTCAGTTTTTCCCAAGCATAATGGAGAAGAACTTAGAATTTGGTCATTTTAAAATTAAGTTGGGAAATTGTATTACCAGAATATTCGTACTTTGAGTCAAAATATCTCCAAATCTGTTACAAAGTCCGAAAGCACAGTCCTTCCAGATTTAACCCCCAGTCCTAATCGAATGATTACCGTTGCAGCCACAAGATTGAGATGGGATTGCTTCCTTCCATAGCTGCTTTTTGTACAACTCTGTTGAGGAGTTCAGGACCAACAGAAACCATGTTGCAATTTTTCAGACTATCCTGGTTTGAGCCAGAGAGTGAACAGATGTATCAACGTACTTCATTGGGTTGAGGCCAGGCAGTATCTTTCAGCCATCAAATATTAAAGTTATTATAGATTACTTGAGAAAGTCTCAAGTCATGCCCTCCTTTGTACAATTTTTTGGATCGACAATGGGGCCTGCAGATAATTCTTTAGGGGCAGGATGGTGACAATGGGTCCAAGCAGCCAGCTCTCTTTTTGACAGATTGCTACTTATCTTTTCACGGTATCCCTCTATTAGAACATAGAACATAGAACAGTACAGCACAGATCAGGCCCTTCGGCCCTCGATGTTGTGCCGAGCAATGATCACCCTACTTAAACCCACGTAACCTGTATACCCGTAACCCAACAATCCCCCCATTAACCTTACACTACGGGCAATTTAGCATGGCCAATCCACCTAACCCGCACATCTTTGGACTGTGGGAGGAAACCGGAGCACCCGGAGGAAACCCACGCACACACGGGGAGGACGTGCAGACTCCACACAGACAGTGACCCAGCCAGGAATCAAACCTGGGACCCTGGAGCTGTGAAGCATTGATGCTAACCACCATGCTACCGTGAGGCCCCTCATTCGTCTCAGAAAATACAGCCAAGACGCACTTGCAACACTGCAGTGCCACTGCAAAGCAGTTTTGTTTCACACCAGGGAGTCTCAAACTTCAGTGTCAAAGTCGGATCACTTCTAAATTCTGGACTTACATAACTTTAGTATCTGTGTAAGTTTGCAATTTACTTGAGCCATAATTGTCTCAAATCCCATCATTCTGTCGGATCCAAACACCTTCACTCCTAAATTATTCCATAACTCCTCAGCCCTTTAGTTTAGAAGAATGAGGGGAGATCTAATTGAGGTGTACAAGATGCTAAACGTTATGGATAAAGTAGGCTTGAAGTAGATGCTTCCTCTTGTGGGACATTCTAAAATGAGAGGTCATGGGGCGAAATTCACCGCAGACCTACGTGACGCCCATTTCCGGCGGGTAAAAGCGGCGCCGGTGACTCCGACGTCGCGGGCTGCTTTTAAGCCCTAAATCTCCGTTCCCGAAAGGGCCAGCAGCGGACTGACGCGATACGCGTCAGTTTCACCCGCTGCGGAAGTGGCGCGTCGGTTGATGTCGGGCGACATCATCAACGTCGCCCGGCGTTTGGGGGGGTGGGGGTGGGGGGAGGGGGGAAGAGTACCGGCGTTTGTGGGGGGGAGGGGAGAGTACCGGCGGGGGTAGGGGTGGTGGGGGCCATGGGGGGGGGGGTTAGGGTAGGGGTGGGGGGTAGGGGGTTGGGGTAGGGGGAAGCGGCGTGCAGGGGGGGGGGGGCGACGGTGCGTTGGCCCCGGGCATCCATTGGATGGGGGCATCAGCAGATCTTCCTCAAGACTCCCCTTCCTCCCAGCTGCCTTGTCTTTGTTTGAGAGAGGGAGAGAGAGGGAGATTGTGGGGACAGACAGAGAGATAGAGACAGAGAGGGGGAGTCCCGTCCGTCCTCTGGCTGAGAGCAGGGCTTTGGTGAGTATATTGCAATCTGCCTAAACCCAGGAATATTGCCTGGTTAGAATGCAGAGGAAAATGCTGGGATCCCGGGGTGGGAGATGTGTCTGGATTTGTCTATTTCAGCTTCAGCCTCTGCGATTTCAGGTCAGTTTCACAACAACAGGAAAAACGCGCGGAGAGAGAGGGAAAAACTTTTGGCAAAGTTTCTGGGTTCTGCCTTTATAATTCACAGCGCAGAAAGGGTTCTGCGCTGTGAATTATCAAGGCACCTTTTCTAATCCTGGGGAGAAACAACCTTTTGAAGAGTCTGAGGAAATAAGCAGGAATTTGGATTAATTCTGCCTCCCCACCCCCTGGGCCTCTTTCTCCTCCTTTCTCCTCCCTCCCCCTTTCTCCTCTCTCTCTCTCACATTCTCTTCATCCTGCCTTTGTTCCAGAGCTATTTGATCCCCCTGTGCACTGGCACAGATTTACAGTGCGGTTTAGGTTCTGTGTTTACCCCAGGTGTGGGGGCGGGGAAAAGAGGGATGGATGAGGTTAGATGGAGGATGATTTGGGAGTGGGGTGGGGGTGGTTCAATGCAGTGCCCCTGAGGAATGCCGAACCCTCCCTCTTTTCCACGGGTCACGTCGGCGGGACTTCGGCCCATCCGGGCCGGAGTATTAATCACCGTAAAAATTAAATGACATCCCGCCGGCGCCAGCTGTTCTCCGAGGCTGCCGGCGGGATTTGAACTACGCCGTTTAATGGCGGTTTGGAAAATTCAAAACATGGCGGGAGCGGGAATAACGCCGCCGCCGGCCGATTCTCTGACCCTGCGTGGGGTCAGAGAATTTCGCCCCATATTCTTAGAATAAGAGATAGCAAATTTAAAACAGATTTGAGGAAAAACTATTTCTCGCAAAGGGTTGTGAATCTGTGGAATTTGCTACCCCAGAGTGCGGTGGACGCTGGGACAGTGAGTAAATTTAAGGAAGAGTTAGACAGATTTTTAATTGGTAATGGGTTGAAGGGTTATGAAGAACGGGCCGGACGGTGGAGTTGAGGCCAGGATGGGATCAGCCGTGATCACATCGAGGGGGTTAGGCTCAGGAGGCTAAATTGCCGACTCCCGCTCCTGGGTCATGTGTTCAAGGGAGGAGATGCTCTGGCTGATTTCGCAATCCAGCTCTTGGTCTGTAACGTTGTAGGTAACAGATGAGGAACGATCAGCCATGATAGCATGGCGGAGCTGACTCGATGGGCCGAATGGGCTAATTGTGCTCCTATATCTTATGAACTTGTGAATCATAGAATCTACAGTGCAGGTGAACAGTGCTGTTACAGTGCAGATGAACTTTAGATGAAAACGTGCCACTTGCACTTTAACTCCCAACTTGCATAAAACCTAAATCTGGAAAATTCTGACAGGTTACGATTTTAAAAGAAATTGGAAAATCCTGTTTGCAGTTAAGCGGAATTGGGTGCAACATATTAATGAACATGCAGCAGCGTGCTGTTACCCATGTCACTGGCAACAGACCTCCTCCACAGGCTTTCGAACACTGGGACCAGCTCTTTAATGCCCACTCATAAATTTCAGTCTCTTCCAGGAGTACATTATTGTTGCCGATCACGGGAAGTAGGTCTTCGTGAATAACATACTTGTACATTAAATTTGATTTAACATCTTCACCTTGCGGGCTAATCTGAAATAAGAGAAATGCTCTTCCATTTAAACAGGCTCCAATAAATCCAGAACATTATCGTATTAATTTTGTGCAGCTGAAAAGTACCTTTTCCTGAATCGAGTTAACAAAAAATTATAATTCTCCATATTCTTTCAACATTTCTCGTCTGGCCATGGGCCAAGCTTGGAAGTAATTTTTCCGCTTATTTTCAAGAAGTAGTATTATTATCAGATTTACAAACTGTGCCACAAGTATAAGCTCAAAGTTAAATATTGAAATTCCTAATGCAATTAAAATATCTTTGGCGTGGAGATGGCGGCGTTGGACTGGGGTGGCCACAGTAAGAAGTCTTACAACACCAGGTCAAACAACAGGTTTGTCTCGAATCACTAGCTTTCGGAGCACTGCTCCTTCCTCAGGTGAATGAAGAGGTGCATTCCAGAAACACATATATATATATATATATATATATAAATATAATGGAACACACGTGTCGTACATAGAACAGTTAAAGCAAGAGAATTTACATCTGAGGTAAAATAGTGAATGCGAATCTTTGCTGGCAATTAAGTCTTTACAGGTCCAGATGGAGCAACTGGAGAGAGGAATAATCATAGGTTAAAGAGGTGTGAATTGTCTCAAGCCAGGACGTTGGTAGGATTTTGCAAGACCAGGCCAGATGGTGGCGGGGGGTGAATGTAATGTGACATGAATCCCAGGTCCTGATTGAGGCCGCACTCATGTGTGCGGAACTTGGCTATAAGTTTCTGCTCGGCGATTCTGCGTTGTCGCGCGTCCTGAAGGCCACCTTGGAGAAAGCTTACCCGAAGATCAGAGGCTGAATGCACTTGACTGCTGCAGTGTTCCCCGACTGGAAGGGAACATTCCTGCCTGGCGATTGTCGCGCGATGTCCGTTCATCCATTGTCGCAGCGTCTGCATGGTCTCGCCAATGTACCACGCTTCGGGACATCCTTTCCTGCAGCATATATGGTAGACAACGTTGGCAGAGTCACACGAGTATGTACAACGTACCTGGTGGGTGGTGTTCTCACGTGTAATGGTGGTACCCATGGCGATGATTGCAGAGATTGCCATGGCAGGGTTGTGTGGTTTTGTGGTCGCTGTTCTGAAGGCTGGGTAGTTTGCTGCAAACAATGGTTTGTTTGAGGTTGCGCGATTGTTTGAAGGCAAGTAGTGGGGGTGTGGAGATGACCTCGGCAAGATGTTCATCTTCACCGATGACGTGCTGAAGGCTGCGAAGAAGATGTCGTAGTTTCTCCGCTCCGGGGAAGTACTGGACGACAAAGGGTACTCTGTCGGTTGTGTCCCATGTTTGGCTCCTGAGGAGGTGGTGCGGTTTTTTGCTGTGGCGCGTTGGAACTGTCGATCGATGAATCGAGCGCCATATACCGTTCATACGATCTTTCAGCGTCTGTAGATGTCTGTTACGCTCCTCCTTGTCTGAGCAGATCCTGTGTATACGGAGGGCTTTTCCATCGGGGATGGCTTCTTTAATGTGTTTAGGGTAGAAGCTGGAGAAGTGGAGCATCGTGAGGTTGTCTGTGGGCTTGCGGTAAAGCAAAGTGCTGTGGTGACCGTCCTTGATGGAGATGAGTGTGTCCAAGAATGCAACCGATTTTGGAGAGTGGTCCATGGTGAGTCTGATGGTGGGATGGAACTTATTGATGTCATCGTGTAGCCGTTTCAGTGATTCTTCACCGTGGGTCCAAAGGAAAAAAACGTCATCGATATATCTGATTGCGAAATCCTACCAACTGTCCTAGCTTGAGAGAATTCACACCTCTTTAAACTGTGATTATCCCTCTCTCCAGTCGCTCCGTCTGGACGTGTAAAGACTTAATTACCTGCAAAGACTCGCATTCACTATTTTACCCCAGATGTAAATTCTCTCATTTGAACTGTTCTATGTAAGACATGTATGTTCCATTATATGTTTATACATATGTTTCTGGAACCCACCTCTTCATTCACCTGAGGAAGGAGCTGTGCTCTGAAAGCTAGTGATTCCAGACAAACCTGTTGGACTTTGACCTGGTGTTGTAAGACTTCTTACAACATCTTTGGGAGCAGTCTCAAATGCCAAGACTAAAATTAAGATATGCTGACACACAACCACGAGCTTTGAATTAGAGTTCCCTTCTCCCTTAGAACAGTTTAAATAATCCAACAAACGAGCTACTCCATGGACGTTAATAAGAAGAAACTTGGACTTTTAGATTGCCATTCACATCGTCAAGACTACCCCAAGCTGATTAACAGCCAGCAGCTTGATACTCTCACACAGGAAATGGCGCTGAATTGTAAAGCACCAGTATGGAAAAAGAGGAAGGGAGTTGGATGACATACTGAATTTCCAGTCAGTATAGGCATCATGGGCCAAATGACTTCCTTCCTTACTGCATAATTCCATCAATGAATCAAAACTTAACAATGCTTCCAAAGGTCATTTAAAACTTTCACTGATATCAACATGGAAAAGGGGAGATAGTGGACGTTTTATTGTAAAGGGTGGTGTATATTCCAGTGCATTACATTAGGAAATGCATTCACAGAGGATTTTAACCTCGCTCGCTATTGATGGGATTTACCACTGAGATGTTTGTCTTTGCCTCAAGACCTATTTGATGCGCTCGTATATGTGTTTATTGCCCTCTTAAAAATGGCGAAATAGGCGGCACGGTGTCACAGTGGTTAGCACTGCTGACTCCCGGCGCCCAGGACCCGGGTTCGATCCCGGCCCCAGGAGTTTGCACATTCTCGCAATGTCTGTGTGCCCTCACAGCCCAAAGGGGTGCAGGGAGATGGATTGGCTACACTAAATTGCCCCTTAATTGGGAAATGTACAAAGAAAATTGAGAAATGCGCCCATTGTGAAGACTGGACCATAAAAACAAGGGGGGGGGGGGTGTTCCCAGGTTTGATCCCACTTTGTTTTTGAGTTCACTGATCACCATGTATGCCCCCCGCAATGGTAATGGAGGGGAGAATTAGCTGAAATCTTGCTAATGGTTCCTCCCCCCCTCCCCCCCCCATTCTCAATGTTTAGATTGGCATCCAGACATCAGAGTGAGATATTGGAGGAATTATACCTTGGAGTGAACTGGCACCTTATGGGGGGGGGAAGAGAAGAGGGATTGGGGTAGGAATGTTTCAACAAAAGATCATTTAATAATTGCATAACTTACAAAAACGAGTATGCTGTTATGCAGCGGGCCACTGGATTTAAGAATTTCCTTGTCATTTTCTATGGAATACTCCCATTCCAGACCCATTCCGATAAACATTTTTGGCTTTGACCTTTCACCTTTGGCATTGAGAATGAAATTACCAGTTGCTTGATTCTTCACAGCTGTTGAGAAAGTATCACCATCACAGGGGGAAAACATAACCATTAAACGCCCAACATAACGTATCTTAAAAGTTATGCGTAATGTTTCAGCTGTCATAATTTGTTTTCAACATAAGGCATAATGAAAATATCATGCAATGTTTCCCAAAATAAGAGTATCCACGGCAACTGATTTCCTCTGAAGTTTAATTCTCAATTTGTTTCAATATAGCAAAGATTACGGAACTCTTTCCAGAGCTAAATATTGATATGCCATTAGATCCTTGAAATAAACTTACAAATTAGATTTGTGGACGGTTCTGTTTCTTCGATCTGAACATGCCTCGCTCCGGCTGGCAGTTCAAACATTTTGAACATCCCTGCAAAATATGGGACATTGGAATTAATCACTTGAGCAATGCTTCATTTTTGATTTGAAAACTGTAAAAGTTACACAATGTTTCTGAGTCCAGGGGTTGCTTAATATAATTGTAGTTTATCTGCGATGTGAAACCCATGTAAATTATCACTCCGCTAAAATAACAAGACAGGAGTGTCTTAGATACATATAGATACATAGACGATAGTAGGAGGAGGCCTTTTGGCCCTTCGAGCCTGCTCCGCCATTTATCACTATCATGGCTGATCATCCAACTCAATAGCCTAATCCTGCTTTCTCCCCATAGCCTTTGATCCCATTCTCCCCAAGTGCTCTATCTAGGCGCCTCTTGAATATATTCAATGTTTTAGCATCAACTACTTCCTGTGGCAATGAATTCCACAGGCTCGCCACTCTGTGTGAAGAAATGTCTCCTCATCTCTGTCTGAAATGGTTTACCCAGAATCCTCAGACTGTGACCCCTGGTTCTGGACACACCCACCATCGAGAACATCTTCCCTGCATCTACCCTGTCTAGTCCTGTTAGAATTTTATAAGTCTCTCTGAGATCCCCCCCATTCTTCTGAACTCCAGCGAAAACAATCCCAACCTAGTCAATCTCTCCTCATATGACAGTCCCGCCATCCCTGGAATCAGTCTGGTAAACCTTCGCTGCACTCCCTCGAGAGCAAGAACATCCTTCCTCAGAGAAGGAGACCAAAACTGCATACAATATTCTAGGTGTGGCCTCACCAAGGCACTGTTTAATGCAACAACACTGCTCCTGTACTCGAAACCTCTCGCAATGAAGGCCAACATACCATGTTGATGTCATAAGAGTAAAATTATTAGAGGCATCACTGTATAGATTATAGCGTGAGATGTCCTTTTGAGCGAGTGTGTTATGAGATGGTCAATTGCATTAGCACACTGCCCCTCTCAACTCTGTAACCTGGCCTTCAATCCAACCCCTGATGAATCGATCTTCCATGTGACCACAATGATAAGTTAGTCTGGGAAGTTGTAATCTAATTTCACACAAATCCACACATAATTGTCCGAATTTTGCCACGAACAAAAATAATCTTACGCAGCCAGGTCATAAAGCGATGCTAGGCGATGGAATTAAGTCTCATGGTGGAGCTACGTTGCAGAGGCAGACAATACGAGGGGCAGAGATATGGTCAACTGTCAAATGACCTGATATACAAGGAAATAATTTAATAATAATCTTCATTGTCACAAGTAGGCTTACATTACCACTGCAATGAAGTTACTGTGAAAAGCTCCGAGTCGCCACATTCCGGCGCCTGTTCGGGTACACAGAGGGAGAATTCAGAATATCCAATTCACCTAACAGCACGTCTTTCAGGACTTGTGGGAGGAAACCGGAGCACCCGGGGGAAACCCACGCAGACACGGGGAGAACGTGCAGACTCCGCACAAACAGTGACCCAAGCCGGGAATCGAACCTGGGACCCTGGAGCTGTGAAGCAACAGTGCTACCAACTGTGCTACTGTGTCGCCCATAAACAGATAGCCAAGGTTAAACAATTTACTTTGGAAACCTCAGAACTGGTACGTGATGAAATGAAGAATATACTAAACATTTTGATCCCTCCTCACCTATTTCAAATAATTCAATTAAAAGTAGATTGAAGGAAATTGAAGTTCCAGCATCTAATTTTTGAAGATTTTGCTTTTTAAAAAAAATTTAGAGTACCCAATACATTTTATTTTCCAATTAAGGGGCAATTTAGCATGGCCAATCCACCTACGCTGCACATCTTTGGGCTGTGGGGGCGAAACCCATGCAAACACGGAGCGAATGTGCAAACTCCACACGGATGGTGACCCAGAGCCGGGATCAAACCTGGGACCTTGGCACCATGAGGTCGCAGTGCTAACCCACTGTGCCACCGTGCTGCCCGAAGATTTTGCTTTTTGACTGCCACCAAACTATTAAGAGACAGTCAGGAGTTTGTCCAAAATACTCCAGCCTTTAAAGTATTCCCCAGGTTTCTTCCCTGGGGAAAGTTTTTGGCCTAGTGTCATGGACAGAATGTATCTGCTCTTTTCCTTTGCAAGATCAGTACGTTTTGTGTGGAAAGAGCGCATCTTTTCTCATCCTCAAGAGTGTTTATTCCAATTAAAAATTTCAGCAGTAAGCTTTTGTGAGTTTTTAAAAAAAGATGATTACTTATTCTCACTCGCTTACACCAGATCACACAACATCACACCATTGATCTCACACACAGGCAAATATTATTTACAGCTAAAGATAGTCCACTTTTACAGATAAGTTAATTCAGTCTCTGATTTATGATTTCCAATCTCCCCCATGGCAGGCCTGTGGCTTCTCAAATGGATTTGATAATTTAATGTTGATGTGAGGGTCATTTAAAGCGAAGATTTCAAAGCAGGATATAAGGTTTCTTGTAGTCGAATATCTAGGAGTCAATGCTCAAGTGAACTTTAAACTGGAACAGGTAAAATACTTTGGCTGTTTAAAGGCTTGCAGCTGGTTTCCGAGTCTGATTCTCAGACTGGCCTTGTGTAGTAATATAGGTAGCTTCCAGTAATGTAAATACACCACATTGTGAGAACTGACATCCTTAAATTGGTTTGTCAGCATAATTCTTAAGCCTGCTCTTTTGCAGACAGAAAGAATGTGTACACCCATTGCACCTGTTTCAGCTAAACAAAAAATAGTAACAGCAATTCGTTTGTTCATTGCCCAATTAAGGTCAAACTACCTGGTTTAAATTTCAAATAATGCTCGTCAGTCATTCTACATGGCAACACCTCTACTAGAGGCAACTTGCCAACCAATCAATGTTCTCTTTTCATACAGTATAATCTTATCCCTCCTTATATTGGTACAAAGAACAAAGAACATTACAGCACAGGAACAGGCCCTTCGGCCCTCCCAGCCTGCGCCGATCCAGATCCTTTATCTAAACCTGTCTCCTATTTTCCAAGGTCTACTTCCCTCTGTTGCCGCCCGTTCATATACCTGTCTAGATGCCTCTTAAATGATGCTATCGTGCCCGCCTCTACCGCCTCCTTGGTATTCTTGCCAAGTTTCCTAATGAGTACTGTGATGAGTATAGGGATTTCAGATGTATTGAATTATATGTATTGGTACAGAAAGGGTTTAAAAACCTGGGTTAGTGTGTATGACTGCTGCAGTCCTGGTTTTGAAAATCCTGGTTTGAACGACAGGAAGGCCACTTGGAGTCAGAGATGCAAAAAAAGCATCGTAAAAGTTTGGACAAATTGCCTTTTATTTATTTTACGAGGGCCCCCTGTGGAACAGTTCATTCTAGACACTGTGTTTAGCTCAGTGAGGTGATGTAGTTAATGGGCGGAGCCAAGGGGTTTGAGACAGTCAGGTGTTGAGGTTTTCAGTGTTTTTGATTGGAAGAGGAGCTGAGAAGGTCTGTGAAGGAATACAGCCAGAGATACGGCATTATTCTGAAAGGGGGTCAGGTCTCTTTCTTTCAGCAAACTCAAAAGATCTCTCTTTCTCAAAGTGGAAGTATTGCTGAGTGCTAACTGTATTTAAAAGTGGATTGTAACCTGAGATGGTTTTGTTTGAGTGGGAATAAAGTTAGCAGTTAAGGGTTATTGTGTCACTGTATTGATTAGCATTGTTTAATGGGGTAATTGTAGGCTATTTTCTTGTGCATTGTTAAAGATATTTTAATACTGTGTGAGTAATAAAGTTTGTTTAATCTACCATATCCCTACTTTGTGTGAAATCACTCCTGGAGCAAGGCATCCTTTTCTCACAGTCTGCCAAAATTAAAATAAAACATTGGGGTTTCTGTCCAGTATGATTGTCACTTTTGGGGTCTGGTCTGGGATTGTAATAGTGCAAGACGGAAAGTTTTGGCATGTCTCTTATTTCCCCCCAACCATACTGATGTCAGAAATTGTCAATACAAAAGATCAATTTCCAGATCACTAGTGCATTTTTCCAAGCTATTAAGCCTTTTCAAATGTCTGGAGGGGTAATGTGACATCTATTTTTCTCCTATGCAATGTAGTATTCATGAATTATTGTAGTTTTGAACAAAGGCATTTAGATTTCTCAAAACAAGGTTATAATGGCGGGCAGTATTTGCAAAAGCAGTCTTTGGGCAGGCAAAATTCATCATGTATTGATGAATCATTCACATTTTTGTGCCTCGGGAGATGACAAATTTCAGAAAAGATTTTTCCTTTGCCTCTCGGGAGAATGTGTTTATCGTAAAGAGTTTTGCAATAGATGGGAGTATTTTATTTGCCTCGCTGGTTAAAACAGATTCGGACTACAGAAGGGTTGCAATGTTTTCTTACACTCTGCACGTCCATTCCCAAGAGAGGTGTGCATAATCAGAAATGTGCGGCCAGAGCTTGACATGGCCTGCGATTTATCATCTCAGGCTATAGTCCAGCCTGACCAAATGCCGTTAAGGCGAGCTTTCAGTCTGGTCCAGTATGTCTCCGTACGTATTAAGATTGCCTTCGATTTCACAATTGCAATAGAAACAAGGTTCAACTCCAATTCGCAGTCTACCTTAAAACTGCTCAATGCAAAATGTTTCTTTTGTTTGCGCTGAGGAGGAAAAAGAAACAGAACAATTCCATTTTACTCTTCAACCTTATTCCAACCCTTGTTGGGGAACAAACTAAGAACAGTGGACGGGATTCTCCGATGGTGAGTCAGAGTTTCCGAGCCGTCGTGAACGCCGTCGCGTTTCACGATGGAGCGAACGGGCCGCCGGCAGCATCGATTCAGGCCACGAAAGAGGCCAGCAGCGGGGTCGCGAGAAACGGGGTGGGCGGGACGCCAGAGCGGCGCCGTCATCGCGCAATGCCCGGATGGTTTTGTTGTTTGAGTGGGAATAAAGTTAGCAGTTAAGGGTTATTGTGTCACTGTATTGATTAGCATTGTTTAATGGGGTAATTGTAGGCTATTTTCTTGTGCAGTGTTAAAGATATTTTAATACTGTGTGAGTAATGAAGTTTGTTTAATCTACCATATCCCTACTTCGTGTGAAATCACTCCTGGAGCAAGGCATCCTTTTCTCACAGTCTGCCAAAATTAAAATAAAACATTGGGGTTTCTGTCCCGTATGATTGTCACTTTTGGGGTCTGGTCTGGGATTGCAATAGTGCAAGACGGAAAGTTTTGGCATGTCTCTTTTTCCCCCCCCAACCATACAGGATCGTGAGTGTGCAAGAACCGGAGGGGGATCACTGTGCTGTACCCCCTCACGGTCCATGAGCAGAAGGCTCTGGACCTCGCTGGGGGAGCCGCCACCCAGGAGGTAGCGCCATGCCAGATCGGAGGCGCAGTACCAAGTGAGACTCCCCTGCCTGGCTATACACCCCCACAGGGACGCACGCCAGGGAGGGGAAAGAAGACGGACAGGTGGGCCCTCTTCCGAGGCCAGGGCACAGGAAGCGGATAACGCCGTTGGGAGAATAGCGGGACGGTGTGGCGCGATAATCCGGCGCGGATGCCGATTCTCCCAAACGGCGCGGTATGGGAGAATCCCGCCCTGTGCCTCTGGAACTGTACCATTACCCTACAGCGGGTTGTGCAGACCTGTGATGTGACACAGCACGATATCCTGCAACCATTTTTCATTGTTAGTTTCTTCTCTAAACAACTCTTTAATGTTAATTGCGAGAATATTTCCGGGCTGCGGCTCTGCTCGACTACCAGTGAAAGAACTTTCCCGTTGGTTGTAGCTGGATTTACAATCGTAAGTGTGCAATCAACCAGCAGAGTGTAAAATTGTGAATTATAATTCAGTGACCCTCCTGCTGTTTCCCTTACCCAACACCTTGACATATCCAGAACCCGTCAAGTCTGCAATGAGTTTCCTTGTCAGACTTAAGACACCATGGATGACAACTATGATTGTGTTGTCCCTGTAGTTATGTTTTCAGAATAGGATGTTCTTGTGCCGCAGTAGGTTAGTGTCCGAGCCTCTGACCCAGATGCTCTGGGTTCAAGGCCCACTCCAGGACTGGATGGCATAGGAAGGGGCGTTCATAATGTAGCTAAACAGGTTTGCGAATCAACTTGCAAATCCTTCCAACAAATACCAATGGCACGCAGGAAACGCAGGAGAGATTCATGGTCAGCTAGTGAATTCTCTACCATCACCATCCATAGCTCCAGGTTACAGCATGCATGTAAGAGCAACTCCGATTCCTCGGGGCAGTTAGCTGGATGGCCAGTATGGGCCAGATTGGTACCGACAGCATGGCGTTCAATCCCCATTCCTGCTGGGCTTGATTCGGCCCCTGCCTCCTTGCTCGACAGAGATTAGAACAGGGGTCGGACCTGCCTTCAGGGAACTCCAGAAAAAGAAAATTCCCCCAGAGCCATGAGTTAACAATGCAGAGGTAGGAGTGGGGCATTACCGGATGGGAAGAAAATGTTTAGATGCTCAGGGAAGGCTTGCTGGAGGAATAACCAGTGTCTGGATTTCCGATGATGTGGAGATGCCGGCGTTGGACTGGGGTGAGCACAGTAAGAAGTCTTACAACACCAGGTTAAAGTCCAACAGGTTTGTTTCAAACACGAGCTTTCGGAGCACGGCTCCTTCTTCAGGTGAAGAAGGAGCCGTGCTCCGAAAGCTCGTGTTTGAAACAAACCTGTTGGACTTTAACCTGGTGTTGTAAGACTTCTTACTGTGGATTTCCGATGTAATGGTTTGAAAGTCTCTGGGTCTGGAGAAAGCACGTGATGAACTATTCCCTAAGTTGGCTATTCCAACTCCGAGCCTTGCAGTCATCAGATACTCAAATCATGTCTAGTGGTTTGGTGCACTGCACAGTGGCAAACACACATGTACACACACACACATACATGCACACACACACACACTTGAAAATCTGGAACTCTCTTCCTCAGAAGTCAGAATGCTCAGTCAATGGAAATACTCTTCCTAAATCCTACCCACTTAATATTTCTCTCCTCACCTTCAAGAATTCTCCTCCAAACCCGTTTCTTTGGTCATGCTCTGATTAGCGTTCAATTGGTCACTATCCATTTCTCCCCTATGAAGGGAGTGGCTACCGCCTTAAATCCAAAATTCTTGCGGTTAGGTGAATTGGACGTTCTGAATTCTCCCTCTGTGTACCGAAACAGGAGCTGGAATGAGGTGACTGGGGGCTTTCGCAGTAACTACATTGTAGTTTTAATGTGAGCCTACTTGTGACGCGAATAAAGATTATTATTATTAATAATGTGAGATGTTTGCATTATATATTTTTTTGGCTCAAGGCAATTAATTTGGCGTTGAGTACACATTGTGTTACTTTTTTTTGTAAATTACGGGCCAACTTTGCGTGGTCAATCCACCTACCCTGCGCACCTTTGGGGTTGTGGGGGGGTGAGACCCACGCAGACACGGGGAGAATGTGCAAACTTCACACGGACAGTGACCCGAGTCCTTGGTGCCGTGAGGCAGCAGTGCTAATCACTGCTCCGCCGTGCTGCCCCACACTTTGTATTACTGAACACAAAAGGGACTCAGCTGTTGCCATTTCCGTATTTCGCACTTCAGCTCAGGGACCAGGTCCGCTCGACGATCTGGACTAACTACTCGAGTGTCCTGCTGTGGTTTTGGTTTTGGCAGCTCTGGCTTCAGCAGAAGGAGTTGAGGCTGTTTGTGAAGGCGCACAAAGTAAAACAGTTTACACCGTAAGATAACTGAAGCAGCTCATGTCCTTTAACCCATAAGTAACATAATTAGAGCTCTGGAAAGTATGGAGTTGAATGAACACAAAAGGTCAGCCTTGGCCAAGACCCTTGGACTGATTTTCCAAGTTTATTGTGCAGCAGAGGGGAAGGTTGTCCATCAGCTTTGTCATGCAAGTCATCCAGAAACCTCGGATACATAAAACCTGCAAACAGTGGACAAGTTACTCTCAATTTCCTTATTTACCTGAATGAAATATGTTTGGCGCAAGCTTTAAACAGTGCTGTAAACAAGTAGGAAACTTGGGGCAGCACAGTGGCACAATGGTTAGCATTGCTGCTTACGGCGCTGAGGACCCAGGTTTGAATCCCGGCCCTGGGTCACTGTCTGTGCGGAGTTTGCACATTCTCCCCGTGTCTGCGTGGGTTTCACCCCCACAACCCAAAAAAGATGTGCAGGACAGGTGGATTGGCCACGCTAAATTGCCCCTTAATTGGAAAAAATAATTGGGTAATCTAAATCTATAAAAAAAACAAGGAGGAAACTTTAAGAGTGGGACAGTAAACGCATTTAAATACGTGGAGGTATGTTTCTTTTTGAGTGTGTCATGTGTTCGAGTCGGTCACATCAAACGGGATTGCAGACTAAGACTTGGCAGGCGCGGTTTTAACTCACCCGTCCGTTTGGGAGTCTTGGCAATAGTTCCCTTAACAGTCCGACAGTGTGCATTGTCACCGCCACAGACACCACATTTATCTTCTTGTTTGAAAGAACCAACTTCCTTGTCACAGTCCACAAGCTTCAAAAGGAGAACAGTTCAAAGATGTCAGAATTTCCATCCAGTGACAAAACAGTCAGAATTTTAAAAAAAACTGCACAACCAAGGGTTTAAATAATCACAATTTGTTAAAACAAAACGGCACAAGGACCAATATTAGTCAACTTGCATTTATATAGCGTCTTTAACATAGAGAAATATTCTGAGGTGCTTCACCGATCCGTCATCCAAATCATTAAAGTGACACATTTCGAGGAGCGTCTTAGAACATAAGAACATAAGAACTAGGAGCCAGGAGTAGGCCATCTGGCCCCTCGAGCCTGCTCCACCATTCAATGAGATCATGGCTGATCTTCTGTGGACTCAGCTCCACTTTCCGGCCCGAACACCATAACCCTTAATCCCTTTATTCTTCAAAAAACTATCTATCTTTACCTTAAAAACATTTAATGAAGGAGCCTCAACTGCTTCACTGGGCAAGGAATTCCATAGATTCACAACCCTTTGGGTGAAGAAGTTCCTCCTAAACTCAGGCCTAAATCTACTTCCCCTTATTTTGAGGTTATGCCCCCTAGTTCTGCATTCACCCGCTAGTGGAAACAACCTGCCCGCATCTATCCTATCTATTCCCTTCATAATTTTATGTGTTTCTATAAGATCCCCCCTCATCCTTGTAAATTCTAACGAGTACAGTCCCAGTCTACTCAACCTCTCCTCGTAATCCAACCCCTTCAGCTCTGGGATTAACCTAGTGAATCTCCTCTGCACACCCTCCAGCGCCAGTACGTCCTTTCTCAGGTCAGGAGACCAAAACTGAACACAATACTCCAGGTGTGGCCGCACTAACACCTTATACAATTGCAGCATAACCTCCCTCGTCTTAAAATCCAAGTAAGGAGACCAGAACTGTCTTGAAGTAGGAGAAAGATGCACAGAGGTCTGGGGAGGAAATTTCAGAGTTTAGGGACGATTGAAATTGGGCATGCGCAAGAGGCCATGAGAGGAGCGCACACATCAGAGATTGAACCCAGCGACGAGCACCTACCACACATTCTCCTCGAGCACACACACTGAAGGGATCTTTATAACTGCAGCGTGTACCGTCATGTACAACCTGGTTCATGAATACCACATCCCCGGTTTCCTTGGACTGACAAATTAGTTCACATTTTTGGGCCTCTATAATTTTTTCAATTGGGAAAGAAAGACAAAATTGAGGTTTACACCCAGCGCTGCGTAATAGAAAACATGCAAACAAAGGGTAAAAGGATTAGAAACAGCCGGGCATTCGAGGTACGGGTTCAGCCTTAATTCACCCTGAGCACCTTTAATTTCAGTGTGCTTCCATTTAATTTTTTGAAGAACATGATTTTAAGCTATATTGGCCGTGGTGCTGTTCTGAAGGTTGCACATCTGGCAGCCCAAGGGTACAGAATATTAATACAAGGAAAATCTCCGTTGCAGAGATAAATATGCCCAACACATTTTTGCCACCCCTGGGCTCACTCGAGGATGCAATGGATGAAATTAAATGTCCACTTGAGACCTGTGACAATACATTGTTGGTCGGTAAAAACACAGGTTCATTGATGCACCTTGTAAAGGTCCTTCCTGTTCATTCCCTTATTTCCCCCTTGCTTTATGTTCTGCTGTTATCATTTTGATCCATAGACGCTTAATGGACATGTGTCCTTAAGCCAAGCATCAGAGAGAATGTGGAATTCAAGCAGTTGCAACATAGTACACGGTGCTGCGAGCTTTGGACAGCAGAACCCAGTCTTCTTGGGGTGGGACTCAGTTCGATTCATTGGTGGTCAATGAATTGGCAAAAAGGCTGTATTCTGCCTGGTAACCGGTGGTGATTGGATCCTGCCTGAGTGGGATGATTTCCAGAGACCCAAGGAAAACAGTTTTTAACTCCTGGAAACACGGGGACAAGGACCTGTCCCCCATCTCTCTCTCTCTCTCCAGAAAGCCTGTGAGTTGATGTATTTCCAAACTTGCAGAGAACCTGAATGAATCTACAGCGAAACCATTACAGGCTGCAAACAGAGACCTGGATCTGAATGCTTAATTTGAAGAAAGGTGTGCTGAAAGACAACCCTCTGAAACAAAGACTTTTTTCCCCTTTTACCTATTTTTTTTTTCTTTATAAATTTAGAGCACCCAATTCATTTTTTCCCAATTAAGGGGCAATTTACCACGGCCAATCCTCCTAGCCTGCACATCTTTGGGCTGTGGGGGGCGAAACCCAGGCAGACACGGGGAGAATGTGCAAACTCCACACACACAGGGACCCAGAGCCGGGATCGAACCTGCGTTCTCAGCACCGTGAGGCTGCAGTGCTAACCCACTGCGCCACCGTGCTGCCCTTATTACCTATTATTTTACACCCCTTTCCTCCCCTCGGTGTTTGTCTGTTTTGTATATGTGTGTGCGTGCAGAGGGTGGGGGCAAGTTAAAGTGGGGGATTAGGAATGAGATAATAGTTAACCAGTTGTATTTGCTGCATATTTCACTAGAGTTCTTGTTGTAAATAAAAAGTAATTGAGTTTAAATTTACACACCTGGTGACTATAATTATTGGGCAGCCAAGGGACAAAGACTTCAGATATTTTTCTAAGAATTATTGGTCAATTTAATAGTGTTGCGACTCTGGGTCAAGTGGGGCTGGAATTGACTGCGTACGAGCCCAGGGTGTCATGACAACCTTCCCGCAACTGGTAGTGCAATGTCACTTGAGAAGCCCCTGGAATGGGCTGGCTGCTTAACCACATGACAGGGAAATGGCAGGTGATGCGGCTGAAAAGGACAGACATGGTGGTGGTGGTGGGGACTGGGGTCAGGCCAGGAATATAATCTCCAGCATGCCTGGATTTCTGGCAATTTATAAGCATAAGTAATTGTTAGTTTGCAGAGCCGGTGCTATCAAAGTCACGTCACTCGCAGAACAGTCTCAGAATCCTTTCTAACACCAACACCATATTATAATACCTAATTCGTTGAAATGCAGCTTTTCCCAAGTTACTCACTGTACAGTGCATACTCCACGGCGAATTTTCATTTCTGGCTACAGTGTTCCATTTTCTGACCATTTAAAAATCTCAAGTCGGAAAATTGAGAGTTCCTCTGAATTTTCCGCTCATAGCTCCGCCTGGCAAAGCTCCCCATCGGCAGGAGAAAGTTGAAAATCACCCCCCCCCCCCCCCCCCGACGTGCACCATCGTCGCTGACTGGTGATAAGCAGCATACAATAACTGTGGTGTTTTCTAGGTTAGTAAGTCGCGAGTTATGCTCGTTCAGATGTGGAAAGAGAGAACATGCGCGTCTCCCAGGGAAACCTACCATCTTGATGCTCGTAAGGGAGCCAGGTATGCTTGACATTCCTGTGAAGATAATAGGAGTCCCGTTGTTGACACTGTTGAGCTCGGAAATCTTCATAGTGCCCTGAGCATTCGTCAGAATTGCAAACTTTGTACTCTGAACCAGGGCCGGGGCAATCTCGGCCACCATAGGCAGGGCTGCAGGCAAACGAAAGACAATCATTGGCAGGATACACATTCTTACCCTCATTCTGCAATCTGTTTATAGAGAGGTGTGTGGTGGCTCTCTCTGGATTCTAGACAAGGTTTCCAGGTACAACGCATTACACTGCTGGGTCACAACCTGAGAATAGGGTTCCAACCCAACTTGGAGTGACAGTCGATGCTGTAGTCTTAGTTTCCACACCATTTATTGTGACATGGGGTAACAATCGAGACAAGGGCCGGGATTTTCCCCTACCCGGTGGGGCGGGAGGTCCCGGCGTGTTGGAGTGGCGTGAACGACTCCAGCGTTGGACCGCCCCAAAGGGGCGGAATTCTCCGCACCTTTAGGGGCCAAGCCCTCACATTGAGGGGCTAGGCCCGCGCCGGAGTGGTTTCCACTCCACCGGCTGGCGTGAACGGCCTTTGGTGCCACGCCAGCCGGGGCCGAAAGGACTTCGCCAGCCGGCATTAAGTCCGCGCATGCGCCGCAGCATCAGCGGCTGCTGACGTCATACCGGCGCATGCGCAGGGGAGGGGGTCTCTTCCGCGAAGACCATGGCGAAGGCGGAAGAAAAAGAGTGTCCCCACCGCACAGGCCCGCCTGCCGATCGGTGGGTCCCGATCGCGGGCCAGGTCACCGTGGGGCACCCCCCAGGGTCAGATCGCCCCCCCCCCCCCCCACCCAGGACCCCAGCGCCTGCCCGCTCCGCCAATCCCGCCGTAAGAGGTGGTTTAATCCACGCCGGCAGGAGAGGCTAGTCAGCGGCGGGACCTCGGCCCATCGTGGGCCGGAGAATCGCCGTGGGGGGCCCGCCGACCGGCGCAGCGTGATTCCCGCCCCCGCCGAATCTCGGGGGGGGCGGAGAATTCGGGACACGCCGGGGGCGGGATTGACGCCGGCCCCGGCCGATTCTCAGATCTGGCGGGGGGGGGGGGGGGGGGGTCGGAGAATCCCGCCCATGCTTCAAGTTTCATGGATGTTAAACTATCTTAATATCCAGGCATTTTACATATATACATTAAATGTGTTAGTGAGGCTGCCCGTGCTTAAACGGCAGTGTATTGAGGAGATAGTCAGCGTGGAGGTTGGCTGTGTTTAGTTGGAGAACTGGCTGGTCATTCTGGCTATGGTTCCATTTTATCGTCTTTCCCTTTCAGTTAGGCAATAAATATTAGCTCTTTATACACCCGGGGCAAGAATACAAAACATACTTTGCTAAGTTAAGGCAGAATTAAGGCTAATGGAATCTTTAATATTGTACTAGATGTAAGCATAGTGTAAAAATGTTCTTCTGATTTATGTATTTTCTGATAGATCCTAACATTATTGCTTGCCAGCATTCACTTCCAATCAAATTGCTTCTGTTCATACCATTCTTTCCTTCAAGTCAGAAGGTTGAAAGTTAAATCACTCAACTGCCGGTGCAGACTCGATGGGCCGAATGGCCTCCTTCTGCACTGCAAATTCTATGATCCATGATTAATCTAGGACAAAGGTTTGGCACAACATCGTGGGCCGAAGGGCCTGTCTGTGCCGTATTTTTCTATGTTCTATGTACTTCTGCAGGACATGGGCGTAATAATAATAATCTTTTATTATTGTCACAAGTAGGCTTACATTAACACTGCAATGAAGTTACTGTGAAAAGCCCCTAGTCCCCACACTCCGGCCCCTGTTCGGGTACACAGAGGGAGAATTCAGAATGTCCAAATCACCTAACAAGCACGTCTTTCGGGACTTGTGGGAGGAAACCGGAGCACCCGGTGGAAACCCGCGCAGACACGGGGAGAACGTGCAGACTCCGCACAGACACTGACCCAAGCCGGGAATCGAACCTGGGACCCTGGAGCTGTGAAGCTGCTGTGCTAGCTAACCTAGCCTGACAGTTTTCTGAAGTGCTGCAATGAGAGAGGCGCATTCCTTTATCCCAGCATAAAGCCAAGGTATGCAGATGGATGTCACGATCCGATATTTAAAGAGCAGGGAGATCGCCCAACCACCATTTCTGCCTTTATCATTGTCACCATAAGCAGACTGGGCACCTTAGCGCTGTTTCTGTGGGATCTTGCTGCGCAAGATACATTTAAACTGCAAATGAAGGAATTGAAACAATTCTGTAAAAAAACAAACAATTATCCACTATAATTGCAAACCTTTATTAATAGGGACTTCAAAAGGACATCGGCAAGTTGGAGGGGTGGGCAGATTGGTGGCAGACGAAATTCAATGCGGAGAAATGTCAGCATTTTGGGAGGAAGAACATGGAGAGGCAACACAAAATAGGGGGGGGGGGAATTCTTAAAGGACGTTCAGGAGCAGAGGAACCTGGGTGTATATGTGCATAGATCATTGAAGGTGGCAGGGCAGGTAGAGAGAGCAGTTAATAAAACATGTTGTATGTTGGGCTTTGATACAGTACAAGAGCAAGGAGGTTATGCCCAATCTATGGTTGGACTTCAGCTGGAGTAGTGTGTACAGTTCTGGGCACCACATTATGGGAAGGAGGTGAACGTATTGGAGCGAGTGCAGACGAGGTTCACAAGAATGGTTCCAGGGGTGAAAAACTTCATCTGTGAGGATAGATTGGAGAGGTTGGGACAGTTCTCCGCAGAGAGAAGGCTAAGAGGAGATTTGATGGAGATGCTCAAAATCATGAGGGGGCTGGACAGAGAGAAACTGTTCCAACTCATAAAAGGATCAAGAACGTGAGGGCACAGGTGTAAAAGGATTTGCAAAAGAAGCAAATGTTTTCATACAAGTGGCTCAAGTCTCGAATGCGCTGCCTGGAAGTGTGGAGGAGGCAGGTTCAATCGAGGTGATCAAGGTGGCATTAGGTACATGTGAACAGTGGGATACGAATCAGGGGGGAATTAAGTGATTATTTGAATAGAAACAATGTGCAGGGGTACGGGGAAAAGGCAGGGGAATGACACTGAGTCACGGTGCTCATTTCGACAGCCGGTGCAGACACAATTGACCAAATGGCCTCTTTCTGCATCATAACAATTCTGTGATTCTGAGGCGTTTCCCATCACAAAAGGCATTAATTCATTGTAAACGAATGGAGCCTGAATGCCAGAAATAGTCATGTCCATTGCTTCATGTAGTATCAAACATAACCATGTATTACAGTCGATATAATAACTACCTGATGCTTTTCCTTTTTACATGATTCTGGCTTTAAAGAATAGGTCAGGTAATCAGCTTTCATTGATTGACAATTTGGATATGTACCGTGTTCAGCCAAGATCTTCCTGTTCATTAAAACAGAACGGGGAAGTCACAGGCTGGTGAGCACGCAATTGGAAAGCTCGGATCTATGGCTCATTATGAAACAGCTTTTGTTTCATATCAAGTCCCAGCCTTCAGATAACAATGGAACTTAACCAGAGGGGGTGTAAATTACCTCAGAATAGAAATCTTATACAAGAGATCCTGCACTGCATTTGACATGACAGCTTGTTGATAATACTAAAAAAAAAGAAAATTGAAAGTTGCCATAATCCCAGACAACCATAGGCTGCTTTCCCCTTTGAGGGGGGAGAGCTGACTGGGGGTTATTTAACCCAAGGGTCACCACACCTCAAGCGAGGTTGAGAAGATGGGGCCTTCTTGGCTAACCCCAGCCGGTATGGGAATTGAACCCGCTGTTGGTGTTGCTCCGCACCCCAAACCAGCCGCCCAACCAACTGAGCTAATCGAGCACGTTACCAACAAGCGGCCATACGCACAAGCTCAGTTTTCCTGAGCAGGCAGCAAGCGGAGTCAGTAATATAAATCGAGACCACCAGCTATACCATCCCCTGGACAGCTGCCCGTGTTAAGCCAGTAGCTACGGAAGAGCAATGTTCTTCCGATACCATCATGTGCCAACTAATAGAAACTTACGGGGGGTTGCTGCACTGGCGGCTACGGAAGCGCACTCCACCACCACAGGTCCTTGAGCACGATCCAAACTTTGTCCAGGAACTCCAGCTTCCATCCCGATTGTATGACTGATCAGAAGTTTTCCAAATGCAGTGGCCCTTGAAACACCACTGGAAAAGAGAAGGAATTAAACCAACGTCAGGGTTGGGGGTGATATTGGGTAACACGGCAGATTTATTCCCGCTTCAATGAAATGAAAAAATGAACTGAAAATCGCTTATTGTCACGAGTAGGCTTCAATGAAGTTACTGTGAAAAGTCCCTAGTCGCCACATTGCGGCGCCTGTCCGGGGAGGCTGGTACGGGAATCGAACCGTGCTGCTGGCCTGCTTGGTCTGCTTTAAAAGCTAGCGATTTAGCTCAGTGAGCTAAACCAGCCCCTGAGAGGAGTGTATATTGGAAATATACTCAAATATTCATTTGAGAGGAGTGTATATTGGAAATTTAGGAGTAGGGAACAGCACTGCCTGTTTACAGCCTCAACATCTTCCCATCCATTAAATCCCATCGTGGGGGGAAAACAATCCAGGCCAAAATTTGGAGGGGCTGGGCTTCATGTCTGAGACACATCATACAGACCTCTCTCTGCAACGGAAGGCTAACTGGCGAATGAAAAGCTCCTTAGATCTACACAAAACAGCCTTGGATCGGAAGTCAAAAACTTTGGGAATTCCAGAAAATGTCAATCTTTGCAGGAGTACTTGAACAGTTTGTTACGGATTACACGGCGTAAAAGTTGTTCCATTATGGTATCTTCACTATCTTCACTAGCTATTTCACAACAATTAGTAACAGTTAATGTGCAGAGGGACGAACCAAATCGGACAAGATTGCAAGACGATGGAAGTAAAGATTGCAGGAAAATAGTGAAATGCAGTCAATATGAAGATGAGTCACAGACAGCATTTTGATACATTGGTTTGTCTATTGAGCCGGTTGTAGATCACCCATCGACTCAATAAGCCCACACCCAGCTTTACTCTCACACATAAGTATTAAATGCAAAGCAAGAGAGACAATCCCACAGGTCTAACGCTTCTAAAGTAATCGGACCAACAGATTAACACAGAGCCAGAATCAGGGCCGGGATTCTCCCCTACCCGGTGGGGTGGGGGGTCCCGGCATGTTGGAGTGGCGTGAACCACTCTGGCGTCGGGCCGCCCCAAAGGTGCGGAATTCACATTGAGGGGCTAGGCCCGCGCCGGAGTGGTTCCCACTCTGCCGGCTGGCATTAACGGCCTTTGGCGCCACGCCAGCCGGGGCTGAAAGGACTTCGTCGGCCGGCATAAGTCCGCGCATGCGCCAGATCGTCAGCAGCTGCTGACGGTGATGAGAGGTGATGGTGAAGACCATGGTGAAGGCGGAAGAAAAAGAGTGCCCCCATGGCACAGGCCCGCCCGCCGATCGGTGGGCCCCAATCATGGGCCAGGCCACCGTGGGGGCACCCCTCGGGGCCAGATCGCCCCCCCCCCCCCCCCCCCCCCCCCAGGGCCCCGGAGCCCACCCGCGCCGCCTGGTCCCGCTGATAAGGTAGGTGGTTTGATTCCCACCGGCGGGACCGGCACGACAGCGGCGGGACTTCGGCCCATCGCGGGCCGGAGAATCGCCGGGGGGAGGGGCCCGCCGACAGGTGCGGCACGATTCCCGCCCCCGCCGAATCTCTGGTGCCGGAGACGTCGGGAGATGGCGGGGGCGGGAGATTGACGCCGGCCCCCGGTGATTCTCCGACCCAGCTCCTCTTGTGACGGAAGGCTTCCAAGGGGGTGGGTGAAACCCACTGCTGACCCACATTCGCTGAAGAAATTCACTTGCAGTTACCTTTGGTGCAATGCCCCAAGGTTACCTGAACCACGCCCATTTCCTGCCTTAAATCTGTCTTTGCTCATGCACAGGGTTTATCTCCAAGCGTGTCCACCCGGTGTCAATAGATTCCGGCTATCTGTCAGAAGTGAAAGGGGTGGGCAAGCAGTTTTCTTGATCTGATGTTGGTTTCTCATTTCAGATGTGCTCAGAAATGTTGCTTTTGCTCCCCAGTTTTTGTTTTCGACGTGCTTCTGACCTAATGCTCATCACCCTTATTTTGTGCTGCAAACGCCGATTCGTGATCATGGGGGCCTCAGTTACTGGAAGGCCGACATAAAGCTCGACTGATTAACAGTGGGTCACAATTACACTTCACGATGGTGCTCGCAACAAAGTAATACCCAAAGTAACGCCGTCTCTTTCTAATATGTAGTTTGCTCTTTTACCTTTCCTGGCGTGCACTCTGTTCCATCGAGTGGTGGGCCCTTTTTGGTCTTGCAGAAGTAGGGGTTATCCGGGTGGCTACACCACAACTGCTTGCAGGGGTCAAAGGTTCGGAACTGCAAACGGAAGAAACAGTTTTAGACAGACAGTGAAATGAAAATGGCTTATTGTCACGGGCAGGCTTCAATGAAGTTACTGTGAAAAGCCCCTAGTCGCCACATTCCGGCGCCTGTCCGGGGAGGCTGGTATGGGAATCGAACCGTGCTGCTGACCTGCCCTGGTCTGCTTTAAAAGCCAGCGATTTAGCCCAGTGAGCTAAACCGGCCCCTGAGAGCCTGTGTTGGACAGCTATCCTGGATTGAGAGAATCAATTGCGCAGACAAAGGTACGAAAACAATGGCAGGTAAAGCCCAACAGGTCCATCAAGTCAGTCTCAGACAGCCATGTTGTAACTACGTATCTTAAGCCACAATGGTTTCACTCCTCATTTATGCTACCTCCTGGGAGAGGCAAAATAAAAACACTCAGGAAACGCAAGACTGCAATTTGAGGGGGAGGGGAGGTGCTGAGATTTGGGGAAATGCTTTTCTGCTCTGCCAAAGGCAATCCAAACAAGTGGCAGGAGGCAGATCATCCAATATCCCACCTTCCCTTTTGTACACATTCTGATTAGCCCCAGTCAGGAATTCATTCAGCTTCCTTTTGAAAACTTGCAGTGAAAATCGCTTATTGCCACGAGTAGGCTTCAATGAAGTTACTGTGAAAAGCCCCTAGTCGCCACATTCCGGCGCCTGTCCGGCACCCACTGTACAACTGCTCCTGAGGACAATGAAAACCCCTGGCATCTATCATGATATGCAGACATGCAGATAATGATCTACAGACAGGCAGCTAATGGACACAGAGAACAGGACATGACCAATGAGCAGGCAGGACACTCAGGGGTGGTATCTCACTATAAAAGGCACAAGGGACTCACACACCGCCTCTTTCCACTGATGAACATCTACAGAGTGAGTCAGGATGTATGTACAGTATCGCACCTCCAGCACGTGGCTAAGAGCTAGTCTGGTTCAGTCAGAGAAACCACACTTAGGTTAGCAGAGAACAAAACTCTGGTGCGGCCGCATTTGGAGTATTGTGTGCAGTTCTGGTCGCCGCATTATAGGAAGGATGTGGCAGCATTGGAAAGGGTACAGAGGAGATTTACCAGGATGTTGCCTGGTATGGAGGGAAGATCTCATGAGGAAAGGCTGAGGGACTTGAGGCTGTTTTCGTTAGAGAGAAGAAGGTTAAGAGGTGACTTAATAGAGGCATACAAGATGATCAGAGGATTAGATAGGGTGGACAGTGAGAGCCTTTTTTCTCGGATGGTTATGTCCAGCACGAGGGGACATAGCTTTAAATTGAGGGGAGATAGATATAGGATAGATGTCAGAGGTAGGTTCTTTACTCAGAGAGTAGTACGGGCGTGCAATGCCCTGCCTGCAACAGTAGTGGACTCGCCAACACTAAACTCATTCAAATGGTCATTGGATAGGCAAATGGACGATAAGGGAATAGTGTAGAGGGACTTTAGAGGAGTTTCACAGGACGGCGCAACATCGAGGACCGAAGGGCCTGTACTGTGCTGTTATGTTCTATGAGAGTCGAACTCATAGAGAACTGTGCTAACTGTGCTACTGGGTCAATAAATCAGATTTAACTAACTTGAAAGTCTGGACTGTCTTTTGGTTAAAGCTGCATCCAGTTGCAGCCTGTGTTATGCCAGAGTACATAACACATCATGGTACCAGGAGTGGGGTTACTCTGTCTGACTGAAATAGACTAGCTCTTAGCCACGTGCTGGAGGTGTGATACTGTACATACACCCTGACTCACTCTGTAGATGTTCATCAGTGGAAAGAGGCAGAGTGTGAGTCCCTCGTGCCTTTCATAGTGAGATACCACCCCTGAGTGTCCTGCCTGCTCATTGGTCATGTACTGTTCTCCGTGTCCATTAGCTGCCTGTCTGTGTAGCATTATCTGCATATCATGACAGCATCCACCGTAGTTCCTTACTTACATAACTTATATGCATGTTCCCAGTTCTAACTAACTAATTCAAATTGTCTGCCCGCAAAGACAAGGCAGATCTCCCTGAAGTCGACGCGGTTTTGAAAACAAAAACGGTAGAAAGACTAATTTTGTGATGTTACAGTGACAATTCAGGCTTTTCAAGATAGGCTCCGATCTAGTGGCCATGCTCCAAACTTTTTCTCGAGCCTCTGCGTCAGCCACCCTGTGAGGGGCCCACAAATTGGACACAACTGGTTTATAAGACATTCCAGGGCTTACAAACCAGATGTATCAGCATCAGCGACATACAAAACACAATCGGAACGAGATAGCAACTTTCTTGGTGGAAGAGATTGCCAAAAACTGCTTCATTTCTTTTTATCAGAAGTTTCAAATGTAATTATAAATAAAAACGCAAGGAGATATACAACGAGGCCATGAGATGAAGCAAAACTTACAGCTGTACACATTTTATAACCGACTCCAAAATCAAACCGGCACTGCTCATCCATGGAATAGTCAATTCCGGGAAACTCTGGCAACTTTGGCCACTTGTGCTCAAATGGGTCATCCAGCAGGCAGTCATAGGAACTGGGACAAATCATGAGAGAGAGAAATTAGGCGCACAACGTTTTCAGTCACATCAGATTTCATTTGGTTTTAAATAATGAATTATGCCTCGTGTCAAAGGAAATGGTCTATTTGTTAGAACAAAGAACAAAGAAAAGTACAGCACAGGAACAGGCCCTTCGGCCCTCCAAGCCCGTGCCGACCATGCTGCCCGTCTGAACTACAATCTTCTACACTTCCGGGGTCCGTATCCCTCTATTCCCATCCTATTCATGTATTTGGCAAGATGCCACTTAAATGTCACTAACGTCCCTGCTTCCACCACCTCCTCCGGCAGCGAGTTCCACGCACCCACTACCCTCTGTGTAAAAAACATGCCTCGTACATCTCCTCTAAACTTTGCCCCTCACACTTTAAACCTATGCCCCATAGTAATTGACCCCTCTACCCTGGGGAAAAGCCTCTGACTATCCACTCTGTCTATGCCCCTCATAATTTTGTAGACCTCTATCAGGTCGCCCCTCAACCGCCGTCATTCCAGTGAGAACAAACCGAGTTTATTCAACCGCTCCTCATAGCTAATGCCCTCCATACCAGGCAACATCCTGGTAAATCTCCTCTGCACCCTCTCTAAAGCCTCCACATCCTTCTGGTAGTGTGGCGACCAGAATTGAACACTATACTCCAAGTGTGGCCTAACTAAGGTTCTATACAGCTGCAACATGACTTGCCAATGTTTATACTCAATGCCCCGGCCAATGAAGGCAAGCATGCCGTATGCCTTCTTGACTACCTTCTCCACCTGTGTTGCCCCTTTCAGTGACCTGTGGATTGTACACCAAGATCTCTCTGACTCTCAATACTCTTAAGGGTTCTACCATTCACTGTATATTCCCTATCTGCATTAGACCTTCCAAAATACATTACCTCACATTTGTCCGAATTAAACTCCGTCTGCCATCCCTCCGCCCAAGTTCCCAAACGATCTAAATGTTGTGGAAGATTGGCCCAGCATACTGGAATGGCAGGTGTTGTAGATTCAATACCTGCCTCTTGACTCACTTGACCCAACGTTCTCTTTGAGGCCGTTGACTCTCAGCTGCTAAACTGTTGGGAGGTGGTGAGGCAGACAAAATCCCTGGTTGCTCAACCCCCTCTAATGCTGCACTTCACAGGGCTCCTGATCCACCCAGGAGGGATCTGGTTTTCTTTGCTGGCTTCAAGCACTGTTGGCGATCCTCCTGTCTGCCCACCACCACCACCTTACTTAGAGCACCACAGTTAACCACAGGACGGACAGCAAAACAGCCAAGGCAATTCGACCTATTCCATCCTGGCTAATCCTTTACTAGAGCAATCCAAAACTAATCCCAATGCCCTTATATTCCCGTTTTAAATATCTATCTGCTGAAATATGGTCTCTGCCACAATCACTCCGGGGGCAAAGTAATCCATGTTTGTAATAATCACTCCGGGGGCAAAGTAATCCATGCTTGTAATAATCACTCCGGGGGCAAAGTAATCCAGGTTTGTAATAATCACTCCGGGGGCAAAGTAATCCATGCTTGTAATAATCACTCCGGGGGCAAAGTAATCCATGCTTGTAATAATCACTCCGGGGGCAAAGTAATCCATGCTTGTAATAATCACTCCGGGGGCAAAGTAATCCATGCTTGTAATAATCACTCCGGGGGCAAAGTAATCCATGTTTGTAATAATCACTCCGGGGGCAAAGTAATCCATGCTTGTAATAATCACTCCGGGGGCAAAGTAATCCATGCTTGTAATAATCACTCCGGGGGCAAAGTAATCCATGCTTGTAATAAGTTCACAGAGGCAGAAGGCCTTTACCAGAATTTATTTTATTTACAAAAGCAACAGCCGAACAACCAGCTACATTCAGCTCGCTGTCTACACCGGGAGTGCATTCAGCTCGCTGTCTACACCGGGAGTGCATTCAGCTCCCTGTCTACACCGGGAATGCAGTCAGCTCGCCGTCTACACCGGGAGTGCATTCAGCTCCCTGTCTACACCGGGAGTGCATTCAGCTCGCTGTCTAGACCGGGAGTGCATTCAGCTCGCTGTCTAAACCGGGAGTGCATTCAGATCGCTGTCTACACCGGGAGTGCATTCAGCTCGCTGTCTACACCGGGAGTGCATTCAGCTCACTGTCTACACCGGGAGTGCATTCAGCTCGCTGTCTACACCGGGAGTGCATTCAGCTCGCTGTCTACACCGGGAGTGCATTCAGCTCACTGTCTACACCGGGAGTGCATTCAGCTCGCTGTCTACACAGGGAGTGCATTCATCTCGCTGTCTACACCGGGAGTGCATTCAGCTCGCTGTCTACACTGGGAGTGCACTCAGCTCGCTGTCTACACCGGGAGTGCATTCAGCTCGCTGTCTACACCGGGAGTACATTCAGCTCGCTGTCAACACCGGGAGTGCATTCAGCTCACTGTCTACACCGGGAGTGCATGCAGCTCACTGTCTACACTGGGAGTGTATGCAGCTCGCTGTCTACACCGGGAGCACACTCAGCTTGCTGTCTACACCGGGACCGTACTCAGCTTGCTGTCTACACCGGGAGTGCACTCAGCTCACTGTCTATATCGGGAGTGCATTCAGCTGGCTGTCTACACCGGGAGTACATTCAGCTCGCTGTCTACACTGGAAGTGCATTCAGCTCGCTGTCTACACCGGGAGTGCACTCAGCTCGCTGTCTACACCGGGAGTGCACTCAGCTCACTGTCTATATCGGGAGTGCATTCAGCTCGCTGTCTAAACCGGGAGTGCATTCAGCTCGCTGTCTACACCGGGAGCGCACTCAGCTCGCTGTCTACACCGGGAGTGCACTCAGCTTGCTGTCTACACCGGGAGCGCACTCAGCTCGCTGTCTACACCGGGAGTGCATTCAGCTTACTGTCTACACCGGGAGTGCACTCAGCTTGCTGTCTACACCGGGAGCGCACTCAGCTCGCTGTCTACACCGGGAGTGCATTCAGCTCGCTGTCTACACCGGGAGTGCATTCAGCTCGCTGTCTACACCGGGAGTGCACTCAGCTCACTGTCTATATCGGGAGTGCATGCAGCTCGCTGTCTACACCGGGAGTACATTCAGCTCGCTGTCTACACCGGGAGTGCACTCAGCTCGCTGTCTACACCGGGAGTGCACTCAGCTCACTGTCTATATCGGGAGTGCATGCAGCTCGCTGTCTACACTGCAAGTGCAGAGGATCTGACACTCACTGTTCTCTACAGAGAAAGGGGTTCCTTGATTGGGCCACTAATCAGGGAACTCATATTCTAATTGGCCAATCTCAAAGGTCTGGCTTAAGTCATTACAATGCTCTTACAAACATCCTACAGAAAGAAATTTCCACCAACTTCCTTGTTTAACTTCTTCAGTGAAATTCTTACATGGGCGACTTTGTCATTGCTTCAACCACCACAGGAAATGGACTTTAGGAGTAAACAGTACATTTTCAGGTTGGCGGGCTGTACCTACAGGAGCAGCGCAAGGATCAGCACTTGGGCTTTTTTACATTCTATATAAACGACATGACCAAATGTAAAGGATGCAAGTTTACCAACTGTTCAAAGGTGCGAAAGTAAACAGTGAAAAGCATTCAAAGGAGCGACAAAGGGATAAGGACAGATTGGATGAGTAGGCCAGAATATGTAATGGAATACAACGTGGCAATCTATGAACTTATCCGCTCTGGTCGGAAAAATAAAAACAAACAGAATATTTTTTTTTGAATGCCGGAAGATTGGGAAATGGTTGCATTCAGAAGGACCTGGGTGCCTTTGTACAAGAATCATACAAGATTAGCTTGCAAGTACAGTCAGTAATTCAGAAGGCAAATGTATGTTGACTTTTGCAACCTAAGGGATTGGATTTGAGGGCGCACATGACCGGGGCAAGGTTGAGCCGGTTCTTTGTGAGAGGGGACAGATGTGTTAGATGCTCAGGGAGCCCAGCAAACCATACCCACATGTTCTGGGCGTGCCCAGTGCTGGAGGTTTTCTGGGGGGGGGGGCGTAGCAGAGACAATCTCAAGGATGGTTGGATCCGGGGTTGAGCCGGGCTGGGGGTTCGCAATATTTGGGGTGGCAGAGGAGCCGGGAGTGCAGGAGGCGAAAGAGGCCGGTATTCTGGCCTTTGCGTCCCTGGTAGCCCGGCGCAGGATTCTTCTTCAGTGGAAAGATGCGAGACTCCCAGGCGTGGAGTCCTGGATTAACGACATGGCAGGATTTATTAAATTGGAGAGGGTCAAGTTTGCCTCAAGGGGATCGGTACAAGGCGATGGCAACCGTTCCTAGACTTTCTGGGGGAGCGGTAGGCGATGGTCAGCAACAGCAGCAACCCGGGGGTGGAGAAGTTTGGGGTGGGTGAGGTTTCATAAGGGTTTGTTTGTTTTTTTTTGATTGTGTGTGTATATTTGCGTTTATATTGTTTATCTTTGTTAATTTATTCTTTGTGTATATGGGGGGGGGGGGGGGGGGGGGAGTTTGTTCTTATTTCTTTGTGTTATTTTTATTGTTGACAATTTGTGAAAACTTCAATAAAAATTATTTTTTAAAAAAATAAGGGATTGGATTTGGAGAGTAAAGAAATCTCACTAATGTTCTACAGGGCTCTGGTGAGGCCACACCTCAAGCACTGCGCAAAATTATATTCTCATTGGCCAGGATTCTGTTAGGTTGATAGGGGTCCCGTCCATTGAATATAGAATATAGAACAGTACAGCACAGAACAGGCCCTTCGGTCCTCGATGTTGTGCCGAGCCATGATCACCCTACTCAAACCCACGTATCCACCCTATACCCGTAACCCAACAACCCCCCCCCCCCCTTCTTAACCGTACTTTTATTAGGACACTACGGGCAATTTAGCATGGCCAATCCACCTAACCCGCACATCTTTGGACTGTGGGAGGAAACCGGAGCACCCGGAGGAAACCCACGCACACAGGGGGAGGACGTGCAGACTCCACACAGACAGTGACCCAGCCGGGAATCGAACCTGGGACCCTGGAGCTGTGAAGCATTTATGCTAACCACCATGCTACCCTGCTGCCCCAAATTGGTAAGGGAATTAGAAGGGGCCCATTATCCGAGGAAGGACATATTTGCCCTGGAGTGAGTGCAACAAGGATTGACCGCTCTAGTTCCTACGTTAAGTTGATTGTCCGACGAGGAGAGATTGAGTAGACAAAATCTGCATTCCCTGGAGTTGAGGAGAATGAGGGGTGATCTCATTGAAACATAGAAAATTCTTAAGGGGCTTGACAGGGTCGATACTGAGAAATGTCTCCCTTGGCTGGGGGCGCTAGGACCCAGGGTCACAGTTGCAGAGTGAGGAGTCGATAATTTAGGACTGAGATGAGGAGATATCTCTTCGCGCAAAGGGTTGTGAATCTTTGGAACTCTCTACCCCAGGGGCTTGTGGGTGCTCCATCATTGTGGATATTCCAGATCAAGATCAAAAGGCTTTTGGACAATAAGGGATGTGTTGATAGTGCAGGAAGGTGGAGCGGAGGTAGATGATCAGCCAGGATCATATTGAATGGCAGGATAGGTTCCAAGGGCCAAATGGCCTTCTCTTAATACTAGTTTCCGTGTACTTACATGAGTCTGCTGTCAGTTCCCAAACACTAAAAACGTAACCAGCATTCGGAAGCCAAAACATAGAGCTCTCAGCACACACTGTTGCGGCCACAACTGGAATATTGTGGGCAGTTCTGGTCACCACATTGCCGGGAGGACGTTATTGTTCTCGAGTGAGGGCAGAAGACTTGCCAGGGCTAGAAAAATGTAGCTACGAGGAGGGATTGGATCGGATGGGATTATTTTCCTTGGAACAAAGAAGGCTGAGGGATGAATTGATTGAGGTGTATCAAATTATGAGGGGAAGAGATAAGGTGGACAGGATAAAACTGTTTCCCTTGGTGGAGAATTCTAGAGCCAGGGACATAGATTCAGGATAAGTGACAGAAGGTGTAAAGGGGACATGAGAAATAACTTTTTTACGCAGAGGGTAGTGGGAGTCTGGAATTCGCTGGCCGAGTTGGTGGTGAAGGCAGAGACCATAGACCATAGAATTTACAGTGCAGGAGGCCATTCGGCCCATTGGGTCTGCACCCTACCCAAGCCTACACGTCCACTCTATCCTCATAACCCAGTAACCCCACCCAACACTAAGGGCAATTTTGCACACTAAGGGCAATTTAGCACGGCCAATCCACCTAACCTGCACATCTTTGGACTGTGGGAGGAAACCGGAGCACCCGGAGGAAACCCACGCAGACACAGGAGAACATGCAGACTCCGCACAGGCAGTCGCCCAAGCCGGGAATCGAACCTGGGACCCTGGAGCTATGAAGCAACGGTACCAACCACTGTGCTACCGTGCTGCCCTAAACTCTACCCTAAACTCGACCTGACCTGACCTGCACCTTAAGTGCTGTAAACTGTAGGGCTAGGGACCAGGTGCAGGAAGGTGGGATTACAAAGGGCTGGCATGGATAAGATTGGCCAAATGGTCTCCTTCTGTGCTGTAGCTTTTCTATGATTCCATGTCAACTCTCTTATCCTCGAATAGTGAGTGACATAGAAACTAGTGATTTAACTCTGATCATGCCTTGCCTCCCATCTCTCAAGTGCCTGTAGACTAAGACATGCTTATACTCAATTATAAGGTGGCTCAGTGGATCACACTGCTGCCTCACAGCGCCAGGTTCAATTCCGACCTTGGGTGACTGTGTGGAATGTGGAATTTGCACTTTCTCCCTAAGCATGGGTTTCCTCTGAATGCTCCGGTTTCCTCCCACAGTCCAAAGATGTGCATGTTAGGTGTACTGGCCACGTTATGTTGTCCCTTAGTGTCCAAAGGCTAGGTGAGGTTACAGAGATAAGACGGGAGAGTGGGCCTGCTCTTTCGGAGGGTCGGTATAGACCCAATGGGCCGAATGGCTTCCTTCCGCACTGTAGGGATTCTACGTTGTACTTTGCAAAAAAGCTAATATGCAGCAGGTGTAACAGTGATCCAGCAACTTAATATTTTGATTATGTCACTAATATAAATACGTGTTTGAGTAAAATGTGGAACTAGAGTACAGAATTTCACAGATAGTTACGATACCAAAATACAATGACCTTACTGTATGTAGCGACTGAGTTCCTGTTTGCTGCAGCGAGACCAGTGATAGCGGTGGAACGCAGCCTGTACCAGAGGTGCCATGATACTGCCCATACTCGTCTCGTCAGCACAGCGGTTACCTTGCCCATCATGCTCCATTCCTAAACTGGTAGCAAGCACATGTCGGTCATTTTGCAAATCCATTTATTCTTGAAAGACGTAATAAAGTCATGCAATGCAAGAAATATACTTCAATATGATTTCAAGTATTATCGCGTCACAGCATTAAAGTAAAAACTATACAGCTACTTTTGCACAATTTTCAAAAGCTTCAACCAACCTAAGCCATGTACAAATCTGACAAATCTGGCCTTTCTCCTGTTTCTGGCCGAAAACAAATTCTGATATTCTTCTTTGCAACCCCATCTTCATCAGTCACGTCATTCTTGTCTCCCTATTCAATCAATACTGTTTTCCTGACTTCTTCCTGTCTAATTCTATACTACATCCTCTTCCTCCCCGCCCTTGCGCCCACTGTGTTGAAATTCAGTTGCTGCACATCATTCCCTATGCTAAAACCATACTGTGCCAGCTCCTCACAATTCAATTGAAGATCTATGGGGCTCAATCTGATTTTCTCCATTATTATTTTGCAGGCCGATTATCCCTTGTTTGTAAATCTGAAAACTTCCAAAAACCGCACTTTTTCTGAAACTGATCGAGCTTTAGCGCGACAGGACCCTGATCCGAGCTGACACGAAACTAGCTGACCCCACCTGACCTATGGAGCAGGAAGTCCCTGACTGGAGCTGACACAATCTTCGCCAATCGCAATCAACCTTCCCCACTGCAACCTTTGACCCAAGCCAAGCTGACATGAATCTCGCCATTATAGGATCCAGAGTCTAACAACATCAAAAATAGGAGCAGGAATAAACCACGAGGCATGTATGTCATTAAGATCATGGTTAAACTTCTATAATCAACTCTATTTTTCTGCCCTATACTCATATTGTTTTGTTCCCAAAATCTCTACCGATCTCAGTCTTGAATAGATTCAATGCCGGAGATTCCACGAATCTCTGGGGTGGAGAATTCCAAAGATTTACAACCTTCTGAGTGAAGAAATTTCTCCTCATCTCAATCCTCAGTCTTATCCTCAGACTATGGTCCCTAGTTCTAGTCTCCATCGAGGAGAAACAGCTTCTCAACATCTACCCTGTCAATTCATTTAAGAACTCAATAGGCTTCAATATGTTTCTTCCTTCTGAACGCCAAAGGAATATAGCCCCATTGTCCTCGATCTCTCCTTATTTTTCTTTGCAGCTTCTCTAAGGCAAGTATAGGTTCCTTCGGTAAGGAAATTTGAACCAAAGGTGGGAAAATGGAGTTAAGGTATAAATAAGCCAGGACTCAACTGAATGGGAAGAAGCTGAATGGTCCACTCCTGTGTTTCTATGTTCCAACACAACACTGCAGTCTTCAGGAGTTTGAATTATCAATGTACAGGAGCCCTTCTAATTGGAACCAGCAGATGGTGCTCATATGCAACCTGCACCATGAACTCTTGCAGTGCAGATGCCTGCAGTTAAAAGTCAATCTAAAAGCTGCTATGAAAATCTTGCAAATACTTTCCAAATTTTTACAACAGACTATTATGTCGCATTGCATGTACTGGAAAGTACATATATTAATATACAGGGCCCTTTCTTTGCAGATAGAAAGAATATGGACGCACATTGGGCCAGTTTCAACTAAACAAAATAAGCGATACCCATTCACTGGTTCATTCCACAGGACAATGTCTTGACCACTCATAGCTGCCAGGTTTAAATTTCAAATAATGCTTGGCAATTAACTATTAGTCACCATCAACTGGTGCATTCTCCGTGGCAATGCCCTGACATTGACGTTCTTGCGATTATCCTGATCAGTGCAAGACAAAAAGCTTCAACAAAATGTTCATTTTCAGCAATACTCCGACCAAACGACTATTCACGCAGATTATGTTACAGAGTAAACAAGGAACACCTTTCATTATACAGTCCACTATAAAATGCCAGGATTGTTGGGTTCACTCATATGTATTTCATACAGGTAGGTTACCATCAATGTTGTTTATTGTATGGACGCATAAATTCACTTGTACCATAATTCCAAATTTCGGAAAGATGTTAACTCGCGTTAAAATGGCAGCATGTGGGCAGCACGGTAGCATTGTGGATAGCACAAATGCTTCACAGCGCCAGGGTCCCAGGTTCGATTCCCCGCTGGGTCACTGTCTGTGTGGAGTCTGCACGTTCTCCCTGTGTTGCGTGGGTTTCCTCCGGCTTCCTCCCTCAGTCCAAAGATGTGCAGGTTAGGTGGATTGGCCATGATAAATTGCCCTCAGGGTCCAAATTGCCCCTTAGTGTCCAAAATTGCTCTTAGTGTTGGGTGGGGTTTCTGGGTTATGGGGATAGGGTGGAGGTATGGGCTTGGGTAGGGTGCTCTTTCCAAGAGCCAGTGTAGACTCGATGGGTCGAATGGCCTCCTTCTGCACTGTAAATTCTATGAAAAATGGTGTAGAGGAATTTGGCCTGAGTACATACGAGAACAGTACTGACCGTAATTTCTAACCTTAGACATAATTGGTGAACCCCAGCACTGAAATCTTCATGCTATATTGTTACCATTTGAACTGGATTGAAGAAATCAAAGGAAGGTATCATGAAAATCTCAGGTTATGTTTCACAGATGTTCCTTTGTGCTCTATTCAGAACAGAACCCAGCAAATGGCTGGCCGTGAAGCAACGCAAATTTTTGCACGGCATTTTCTGATTTTACAAAATGTTGTTAAAAGTATTGTAAAAGGTCAACCGTGCAAAAGATTCCCTAGTGCAAAATTATCTCGCCCACCTGCAGAATTCTGTGGAGCAAATGAATACAGCTTCACAAATTCCTTTCAGCAATAAATTTGTTAAATCCAGGGGGCGGCATGGTGATTAGCACTGCTGCCTCACAGTTCCAGGGACCCGGGTTCAATTCCGGCCTCGGGTGACTGTGTGGATTTTGCACGTTCTCCCCGTGTCTGCGTGGGTTTCCTGCGGGTGCTCCGGTTTCCTCCCACAGTTCAAAGATGTGCGGGTTAGGTGGGATTGGCCAGGATAAATTGCCCCTTAGTGTCCAAAAGATTAGGTGGGGTTACTGGGTTACGGGGAGAGGGTGGAGCCCTGGGTTTAAGTAGGGTGCTCTTTCCAAGGGCCGGTGCACATTCGATGGGTCGAATGGCCTCTTTCTGCACTGTAAATTCTATAAATCCCAAGAGAACTCAAAGGACCAATGCAGAAAATCTCACTAATGGCATAGTGGTGAATCTGTGAGAGAAGAATGCCTGCTAAGAAGCTCACACACTGAAAGAAAAGAATAAAAAAAGTGCTGGAACTGCCCGCAGGTCAGGCAGAATTGGTGATTTAACATTTCAGATTTTCGACCTATTGTTATCAAGAGGAACAAGGAAAGGATGAGAGAGAAAGAAAGTCAGCTCAATGAAAGCTAGTTAGCAGCTGTGTTAATTGCAATAACAATCACAAGACCCATGAGGACCATAAGACGTAAGAGCAGAATTAGGCCACTCGGCCCATCGAGTCTGCTCCGCCATTCAATCCTGGCCGATATTTTTCTCATCCTCATTCTCCTGCCTTCTCCCCATAACCCCTCATCCCCTTATTGATCAAGAACCTATCTATCTCTGTCTTAAAAGACGCTCAGTGATTTGGCCTCCACAGCCTCCTGCGGCAGAGTTCCACAGATTCACCAATTGATCTCCCCGTGGGACTTGTGGAACGCGGGCTCCACCGCTCGTGGGCGGAGGTATTCAGCTGAGGCTCGTAAAAAAAATCTCCTCATAAAAGCCGGCTCGCACCCGGCGCGACTGGGAGTCCCGGTTGGGTCTGTGAGCCGTGCCGTGGCCCTTGCTTTTGTTGTCGAATTAGACTTTGGTTTGAATTTACTCTCTTGGGCCTCAAGGGGTTTTCCAAGTGATCCAAGGTTGATTTTCGAAGCAGTGGGATTGCTTCACGACCAAGAGTAACCTGGCCCTCCCGTCGTCAGTTGTGGAACTACTGCTATCGTACGAGTACATAGAACATAGAACAGTACAGCACAGAACAGGCCCTTCATGTTGTGCCGAGCAATGATCACCCTACTCAAACCCACGTATCCACCCTATACCCGTAACCCAACAACCCCCCCCTTAACCTTACCTTTTTTTTTAGGACACTACGGGCAATTTAGCATGGCCAATCCACCTAACCCGCACATCTTTGGACTGTGGGAGGAAACCGGAGCGCCCGGAGGAAACCCACGCACACACGGGGAGAACGTGCAGACTCCGCACAGACAGTGACCCAGCCGGGATTCGAACCTGGGACCCTGGAGCTGTGAAGCATTTATGCTAACCACCATGCTAACTGAGTACTGGCCCAAGTCTCTGGCTATTTTGATCAACACCATTGCGAGTGCAGAGAACGCCCAAGGGAAGCAGACTGAACTTTGGCTGGCGCTAAAACAAGAGTCGACCGCTCATATTCAGAATGTCCAAACGGCCTGTGTTAACAGGCCAGAGAAGGAGTTTGACATGTGTCTATATGTAAAACACCTCCTCGGGAGGGGAATTCCAATCGTATTAGACAAGAGTAAGCCCTGATGTGGCTGGGACTGATTATTTTGATTCCACAACCTATTATCTGTAGAATAATACAACTGTGCTAATCAAGGTTCATATATTCAGCTAAGTATTACTTCTTCCCTCTTTTATTTGTGCTAGCAAAACCCCTCCAACCCTGCTCAATTTATTTACCAACGTAGACAGCGCCGCTCTGTTAGCTCTACTTTTGCCCCTCTGGTGTCTGGTTTGTTGTATTTGTGCAGTACACACTTACACATGACCGGTTTCATGGGCTACCACAAACGCAGAGGAGAATCCATCTTCGTGGTTGAGCGTACAGCTTCGGAGTGGATGGCACATGCCCGTCACTGGAGCATAACCTAAGCACAATATAGAGCAGAGAGTTCATGAGAAAACTGAGACTGCACAAATCCATTTAATGCACACACAGAGTTGTGGTTCACCCGCTTCTCAACCTCATAGCTGTGGAAATCCTCCAGGAGACTCAACTTGCAAGCTGAAAGCATCAATTAAAAAAACACAATGTCTCCTTTGACGCAAGTCAAAAAGCAGCACACCGCAGAGGCTGAAAGACGTGAAACGAAATCAAAAAAATACTGGAAATATTCAGCAGGTCAGACAGCATCCGAGGAGATGGAAACAGAGTTAACGTTTCAGGTCAATGGCCACTCATCCATTTTGATGAAAGATCGTCGCCCCTGTAGTAGCGAGCCCCTTTGAGGGACGAGGTTTCGGGGAGGGGGATCAAGAGACCCGATTAGCCAATTAGGCCGGAGAGCCACGGTGGTTAGCACTGTTGCCTCACAGCGCCAGGGTCCCGGGTTCAATTCCGGCCTTGGGTGACTGTCGGTGTGGAATTTGCACTTTCTCCCCGTGTCTGCGTGGGTTTCCTCCGGGTGCTCCGGTTTCCTCCCACAGTCCAAAGATGTGCAGGTTAGGTGGGGGTTCCAGGGATACAGGGGAGGGGTGAGCGCTTTTGGTGGGTCAGTGCAAACTCGGTATGTCAAATGCACTGTCGAGGTTCTATGAATCCTGGAGCTGAACGTGGGTTTTCCTAGTCAATCTGGACTGGAGTCAAAGTGTCGTTGGCACATTCTTATACTCGGTACATAGTTCTTTCCTGAGAATAACTAGTTTGTTGAGTTACTAAACCTGGTGGCCACCCAGCCTTGAATTATTACATTGGCGATAAGGTTCGACAGAGGCACGTTTAAATTGCCACAAAGACAAACAAAGCAGACCTTTTGTGCAAGACATTTAAGCAGGTCAAGACTCAGTGAGTTACAACAATACTGTACCTCTATTTGGAAAATGAGAGCCCTTTGACCCTAATTCAAAAGATTGGGTTCAATACGTTGAACGCTTGCAATATTATTTCACAGCGATCAAAATGGGGGAGGGGGGAGAAGAGGGTAATACTGCTAACAGCCTGCTGTGGCCAAACCTACAATTTAATAAGGAGCTTGACTTCTCCAGATGCCCCAGACTCTTAAAAGCTTGAGGAGCGAGCAGAACTAGTAAAAGGGAATCATCACCCGGAATCCTCAATAATCACGCAGAGATACAAGTTCAACTCAACAGCAAGAGATCCCGGTGAAGCAAAGCAGCTTTCGTGACGAGATTGAGGCAAACAGTTGGGCATTGTGAATTTGGGCCTGCCCTTAATGATATGTTGAGAGACCGTCTCGTGTGTGGGGTTAATAATACTGCCATACAGAAAAAAACTGCGGAGTCAAAAAAAAACCTAAAGGAGGTGCAAGGAATTGCTCTTGCCATGGAAGGGGCAGTAAGGGTGCGATGGAGCTTCTAGGTGGCAAGGTCCACCAAGTTTGGAGGGACGCTGCTCGTGGCAACAGTGCCAGGGATGAGGGTGCAAGATTTAGCCAGCAAAGAAATGCAGGGCCCGAGAGAATGCAAAGGCAGAAGAGATTCGGCCAAAATAAACAAGATTTGTGAAGAGTGCTATCGGTATTGAGGACACCACCCCAGGAGTAGCGGAGGTTCAAAGAAGCTGTGTGTTGTGCCCATGGCAGGAAGGTGCCAATAAGAAGCAAATGTAGGGTCAAGCAGGGCTAGCCTGGCGCTAGCAGGGTCAGGAATCTGGCCCCAGGGCATAGCGTGGAAAGTAATTCTGAGGGGGGACCAAATGTGTATGAGTTTAATAATATTAAGATGGAGAAAATAATAATGATGGTCAATGATCACCCATTCAAAATGGAGGTAGATACAGGAGCTTCCACCACAACAATGGAAGGGCAAACTTATTGGCACCTACAGGGAGTGCCCAATCCCGAAGATTGAAATCCACAACCCTCAAGCTGACTACGTACGCCGGTACAGATCTTGGGAATGGCAACAACCCCTGTAAAGTTACAGGCAGTAATTTGCCCGACTGCCCTTAATTGTAGTTGCGGGCCAAGGACCAAGCCTGATGGACCGAGATTGGCTACATGAAATCCTCAGAAGGTACCAAGAAGTATTTCAAGAAAAATTGGGCAACATTTACGGCTTGCAAGCCAAATTCATGTGGATTCGGAGAATGATAATAAAAATCTTTATTAGTGTCACAAGGCGGCTTACATTAACACTTCAATGAAGTTCCTGTGAAAAGCCCCTAGTCATCACACTCCGGGTGCCTGTTCGGGTACACTGAGGGAGAATTCAGAATGTCCAATTCACCGAACAAGCACGTCTTTTGTGACTTGTGGAAGGAAACTGGAGCAACCCACGCAGACACAGGGCGAACATGCAGACTCCACACAGACAGTGACCCAAGGCGGGTACCGAACCCGGGTCCCTACCACTGTGAAGAAGCAGTGCTAACTACTGTGCCACCCCTGCACTTATATTCTGCAAAGTCAGACCTGTGCCTTATTTGCTGCATGAGAGTGTAGAGGCCAAATTTAGATGATTTGAGTATCATAAAGTCGGTGCAATTTGCGGAGTGGGCAGCCCCTACTGTGCCAGTGGTCAAGCCAGATAACACCGTCAAGAATATACGGAGACTACAAACTAACAATAAACCAGACAGCAAAAAGTGGACAGGTACCTTTTGCCCTAAAATAGAGGGCTCATACGCAAAGTTGGTTGGGGGTCTCACATACACCAAGTTAGGCATGAGTCATGTGTACCAGAAGCTAGAGCTGGATGACGCTTCCAGGGAGTTTGTCACTATCACTACACATAAGGGCCTGCACAAGTACATCAGAATGCCATTTAGAGTCTCACCTGCTTGAGCAATTATTCAACGCACAATGGAAAGCCGATTGCAAGATTTACCTAAGGTGGTTAAGTAGTTATCTATTTGAATGATGTGTTAGTCACAGGAGTCGCAGAAGAGGAATACCTAACTAACCTGGAGGAGGTTTCAAAAAGATTCAGAAAGCGGGAGTAAGACTAAAAAGAGAGAAATTTCCTTTTCAGGCGAGTGAGGTGACTTATGAAATGAAGTCCACAACTTATTTTGCAACAGTGGAAAAGTTAAGGTAAACCTTTGCCACCCATGGGTTGCCGAAGATATTGGTTTCAGACACTGGAACAGTATTTACCAGCGAAGAGTTTGAATATTTTAAGTCGTTCAATGTCATCAAACATATATGTACCGCACCTCACCATCCTCTCACCAAATGGACTCGCTCTGAGGGTTATTTTTAAACTTTCAAGGCAGCCACGAAAAAGCAACAGCCAGCATCCCGACAGACAGAATCGGCATGTTTTCTTATTCTCTGCAGGACAACGTCACACACTGGCACTGGAGTCACTCCTGGCGAGTTGCAGATGGGTAGACGTGTGAGGACTGGGTTGGACCTGGCCTTTCCTACTTTGGCGGGGAGGGTGGAGGTAAAGCAAAATGTTCAAAATAAGAATCAGGATTCAATTGTGGGACTGGTCCGAGTTGGGTCCCAGGTGCTGTTGTCACCAGAACGGGCCAGGTATCATATGAGGTGGAAGTTCATGATAAAATCCTAAAAAAACCATTGAGAGCATTTAAGACCATAAGACATAGGAGCAGAATTAGGCCACTCGGCCCATCGAGTCTGCTCCGCCATTCAATCATGGCTGATATTTTCTCATCCCCATTCTCCTGCCTTCTCCCCATAACCCCTGATCCCCTTATTAATCAAGAACCTATCTATCTCTGTCTTAAAGACACTCAGTGATTTGGCCTCCACAGCCTTCTGCGGCAAAGAGTTCCACAGATTCACCACCCTCTGGCTGAAATGCCTCCTCATCTCTGTTTTAAAGGATTGTCCCTTTAGTCTGAGATGGTGTCCTCTGGTTCTAGTTTTTCCTACAAGTGGCAACAACCTCTCCATGTCCACTCTATCGAGGCCTTGCAGTACCCTGTAAGTTTCAATAAGATCCCCCCTTATCCTTCTAAACTCCAGCGAGTACAGACCCAGAGTCCTCAACCATTCCTCATATGACAAGTTCGTCATTCCAGGGATCAATCTTGTGAACCTCCTCCTTAAGAGGAAAGGAGTCACACAGAGAACTAGTGGGCAGTCTGCTCCCATTATACCTGCCAGTAATGTCACTGAGTACAGAAGCAAATAAACCCGAGGAAGGGCCAAGTGGTGTACCTGTGGGAACTGAAGTAGTGAGAGGCCACAGATGCACTGTTGCAAGTTGAGAATCCAATTTCTGAGAGTCTAAACGAAGCGACCTCTGCTGTGGAGACACCACCTGCTGAACTACGTCACTCCCGGAGGAAGAGAAAGTCCCCTGACGCAAGCTGAGCTCATGTTGGACCGTGTTAAAGAATTCGTTTGTTGTAAATGGTTTAACTTTTGTTTGAATTTGGTAATAAGGGGCTTAAGAGGGGAAGGCTGTGGTAGCGAGCCCTTTTAAGGGGGCGACATTTCGTGTGGGGAGTGATCATGTGACTCGATCGGCCAATCGTCACGGAGAGCGTAAATCCTGGAGCTCAGGACTGGTTCCTCAGCCAGCCTGGGACTGAAATTGAAGGAGTCAGTCGCACATTTCACATACTCTGCACGTGGCCTATTTCTTATAATCTTTTAAAAAAAATACCCAGTTCTTTTTTCCCCAATTAAGAGGCAATTTACCGTGACCCATTCCACCTATCCTGCACGTACTTTTGGGTTTGGGAGTGAGACCCACGCAGACATAGGGGGGAATGTGCAAACTCCACACGACCAGTGACCCGGGGCCGGGATTGAACCCGGGTCCTTGGCGGTGTGAGGCAGCAGTGCTAACCACTGCCCCGCCGGGCCGCCCCTTATTTCCTGTGGTCGCCCATCCTTGCATTATCACAGACCCGAAACGTTAACTTGTTTCTCCCTCCACATTCGTTACTTCAACTGATTATTTCCAGCATTTTCTGATCTTACTTTGCCATAGTCGGCTTATCTGAAAAATAATTCCACAAAACATTCAAATAACTTTCATTTGAGGGATAAGAAGCGTGTCGAGGTTAAATATATATAGATATATATCATGGCTAAAATCACAGCTGACCACAGGATTCCATCACGTTGTCAATAACAGCATCAAGGTTCTGAAGCATTAAATCTACTGGAGCAGGAATCAGCTACTTTAATTTTTTAAAAAGCCCCTGTATCTGTACCAATATTGACTGCACGAATATCAAATGGGGAAAAAAAGACACAACATTAATGAGTTAAGTCACCATAGAAATGCTTCATGGACTTCCATTGAATTCCTCTCTTCACTTTTTTAATAGAGGTATTGACCTGCTATTTTCTTCCTTAATTTAAACCCAAACATCTCTAAATATTTAAGCATTTACAGTGTAATATTGTTACTTAAAATTTTAGATTGTCATGATATTTAAATGATTGGGGATACTGGCTCTTTATTACTTTGATCAGTAAGGGTAGCACAGTGGTTAGCACCTTTGCTTCACAGTTCCAGGGTCCCGGGTTCGATTCCCAGCCTGGGTCACTGTGTGTGCGGAGTCTGCACGTTCTCCCTGTGTCTGCGTGGGTTTCCTCCGGGTGCTCCGATTTCCTCTCACAAGTCCCGAAAGACATGCTTGTTAGGTGAATTGGACATTCTAAATTTTCCCTCTGTGTAACGGAACAGGCACCGGAGTGTGGCGACTAGGGGCTTTTCACAGTAACTCCATTGGAGTGTTAATGTAAGCCTACTTGCGACAACAAAGATTATGACTATAAGACTTCTTTACACTTAAAAAAAATTGGAGTTAGCCCATTAGCAACAGATTTGGAACCAGGGATCCAACTGGAAACTATTAGTTATCCAAAACCGTCACCTGTGCTCAGAACAGAACAGGACAGAACAGAATGGGTCGCAATTGGAAAATGATGCCTTGGCCATTTTTCAATTCAAACGGGGATGAATCGGCCCAGTTCACATTTTGTTTTTTTTCTCTCTCGCCTGTGACTGCTCAATTCGCACGAACACCGTGTTTATTATTTTTGTGCTCATCAGTATTAGGGCTGCGTGACTTGCAACCTTATACAGACTGTCCAGTGAGGGGAAAATACTTCCAGTGTTAACAAGACCCATTCTCGTACAGTGTGGTAGATAGCATTAAGCTGAGAGGCAAGAAACTGGACACAATTGCAACCTCCAAGCAGGGCAAGGACTGCATTGCCAGGAGGCTCTGAAACAGGGCCTCTCTCCTTCTAGGTTGGAGATATTTGCAACGCTTCAGTCCGCTGTTGCAAATCAGTTAAGGTAGTTCTCAACTCAATGAGAATTAACTACATTTCATTCTTTCTTACCAGGGACTAGGAGGTGGAGTGAATATAAGGCTCCGTTAGAATTGCAGGCTTCTTACCGGTGGGAGAGGAGCGGGCTTGTGCAGTACGTTACGATTGAAGTATTGAGAGTACGTGGATGTTTGCACATTTTTGCCTTTTTTGCTTTCTTTCTGTTGATGTCTGTAACTGTTTACAAAGCCAAAAACTACCTCCATAAAATTGTTTATTAAAAAAAAAGAATTGCAGGCTTCTCCAAGGTGCAGGGTACCACAGCTACATGCACATTGATTGGCAGGTGGCCCATGCCGGCTTTGCCCGCTACTGCAACCAAAAGGGATTTCACTTCCTCAATGTCCAGCTGATGTGTGACCCCAGGCATCGAATCATTCAAATCAATCACCAGCTTCTTGGCAGCAGTCATGAAGACTCCACTTGATGGGGGAATGCTGTGCTAATTGCATTAGAGCCACCACGACGAACCAAAGGATGATGGAAGGCAGAACAAGGGTTATCTGCTGGAGAGTGGTCGAGGTTGAGAAGCTGGATCATGTCTCGAGAGAGAGGAGAGCAGATTACCCAGGGTTGCTGCCTCAGTACAACCCTACCCAAGTAACCTGCGGGAGGACAGATTGCTAGACTGCTAGAAGACCTTGAAAGCCTCTTTTGCACACTGTAATCCACACTCATGATGGCAGCAGTCTGAGCTTTCACTGCTGCATTCAGAGGTTAGGTGGTTACTATGTGTGTCACAACGGAAGCTGCATCGTCAGCCAACAGAACCTGCATTATGGTCAGACCCAAATGTGTGCAAGCCGAGTTGGCTCTCTATCCCATGATAGAGAAGATGCACTCCAAACACTGTGCTCAGCCCAGTGCCAAGTTGGCTCTGGACTCCTTAGCGTTCCCTGACATTGACGTCACGCTTTCCAGCAGACGTCCCAAAGCTCCAAGCATTTTATTGTACATACCCATTGGCATTCTTTTGCAAGCGTCTCCATCCAAGTCCTCATCGGAGACCTTTGCAGCAGAACTTGTGTGCAATCTTGCCCTGCCCTGGCAGCCCACTCAACAATGCAGATCACATCCCTAACCTACTCTCCAGGATACACGCAGTCTCAGTGTTTGAGCTGGTGGCTGGGTGTGTGAAACCAAGTGATGGTGCCGTCTCTTCATCACCGCAGTCTCCTCGAGTGTTCCTCCACCGCCTGGCAAAGTTGCGCTCCTTGGATATTCAAAATGCAAATGGCGCAGGGTAAGGCTGTGATTTGGGAAGGAGAAACTAAGAGGTGCACGCTTACACCATCTACAGCTTGTATACCAGGAGAGAGGGAAGCGAGGTGAGAGAGGGTTGGTTAGGTCTGAAAGTTATCATCATCTTGAAAAGTTTTTGGCCCTGGCTGCCACCTTAACAATGGATGTCATAATAATGGTCAGCACCATCTCCTCCATGGTGGTTAGGACTTGCAAGTGTGCCCACCAGGAAGGTTACATCCTCCTGTTTTTGGCTGTGTGCCACCTTGCCCTGTAAAAGAGGGCATTGCACAATTGTGAGCATTGCACAATTAGTTAGGTTTATGTAGCTGCATTGGTCATACAGCTGGTTGTGTGTTCAAGTTGTGCGATGTGAGTGAGACGTGTGGCAGTGCCGAGTGTGAGCATGTGGTGAATATTCGGTATGAGCACTGGCTGATAGAGATTGTTGACAGGTGAGTGACAGATATACGGTTCATCGAGTAGTGTGCGGGGCTGGTGGTGCAAATGACTGGCATTTGAAGGTGCATTCACTGACCTTGACCACCTGTGAAAGGTCACTGAACCACTTGCGGCATTGCATCCAGGTACTTGGAGATTGACAATTGGCCTTAATCCCCCTGATTATCAGCTACCATTGCCTTTTGAACACGTGCCTGGAGTCTCTGCGGCCCCCTGTGGATACGAGATATCACACTCCAGTTCTGCCACCAATTCCTCTTGTGCAGTACCCGAAAGACCCGCTCTCTCTCCCGCACGTACCATTCTACACTGTTTCCCCGGGTCAGATTTACTTCCTGCAAAACAGACACTATGCACGTCTCATTTAAGAGGTGCAAGTTATCTTTAACAGTCGCAAGTTACAATGCTGGGTCCGCCTGCTGATGTGTGTCGCCAATGAACAGCAGCTAGAGCTGACTGCACACAGCAATTGTTCAAATAAGTTGGTGCGTTGCCAGGATTCACTGTACAAGCCCGTATTAATCATGTATCACGGCCCCCAGTGTCCTTATTGGAGACTATCCAATTTAGCGCCTGTGGAGCTTTGACCTGCATTAGAAATGTTAATGGCCTCAATCACAACGAAGACTGTATTCCGAAATGGACAAGGCGAGTAATAACCATCCAAAATAAAACAGGAAATTCTGGAAAAGCTCAGCAGGTCAGGCAGCATCTGTGGTGAGGGAAACAGAGTTAACATTTCGAGTCCGTGTGACTTCTTCTGCAAAAATACTCATCCTTTCTTTATTGGTATTAAAATAGAAACATATTTGAGGAACTTTTTAAAAAATTGCATTAAAATATTTTGCTAATTTTCGGTAAGGTTACAAAATTATTAAAACCTGCTTCAAAAATCATGGCAGTGTGATTAATACCTTCTACCACAACATGAATGTGCTGTAACACAGGGTAATGTACGTAATGTGAAGTTTACGAAGGATCTCCCAGTATCATTGCCTTATTTTCTACTTTCATAGATATCATAGAATTTAAAGCGCAGAAGGAGGCTATTCGGCCCATCGAGTCTGCACTGGCCCTTGGAAAGAGCACCCTACGCTTCCACCCTATCCCCGTAACCCCATCTAACCTTTTGGACACCAAGGGGCAATTTAGCATGGCCATTTCACCTAACCTGCGCATCTTTGGATTGTGGGAGGAAACCAGAGCACCCGGAGGAAAGCCACACACCTCCCCGAACAGGCGCCGGAATGTGGCGACTAGGGGCTTTTCACAGTAACTTCATTTGAAGCCTACTTGTGACGATAAGCGATTTTCATTTCATTTTTCACAGACACCGGGAGAATGTGCAGACTCTACACGGTCACCCGAGACCGGAATTGAACCCGGGACCCTGGACCTGGGAGGCTGCAGTGCTAACCACTGTGCCACCGCGCCGCCCCCACTTGCAGTAAGGTAAAGTCGCCCTAGTCCCAGATAACCATAGGCTGCTCCCCTTTAAGAAGGGGGGGTGAGCTGACTGGTGGTGGTTTAACCCAAGGATCACCACACCTCAGGTGAGAGGCAAGGCTGAGAAGGTTCATGAACAAACCCTGCCGGTAGGGGAATTGAACCCGCGATGCTGGCCTTGTTCTGAATCACGAACATGCTGTCTGGCCCACTTTCAGTATGGTAGCAATGAGCAGCAGAATTCGAGTGCGCCCTTTGACAGTCACCACAATCTCTGCAGGTAAACTCCTCATCAGGCACACACTGCAGATATACCCTCATGCAGAGATAACCCGCATCAGCAAAGGCGCAACTTATGCTAGCAGCGTACTGAGACATATTGCAGTACGGCACAGGCGTTTAACTTGCAAAAGTAAAAGCAACAAACCACATTTTACAAACATTCCTCGATCAAGTAGTGTGCAGTTATCCAGCTATGCACAGTGAAGGCGAGAAAGTGTTTTATTAAGATGTGTATCTCAGTTTATTTAATTGCGTGCAGCTCATGCAAATCTAACTTTTCAGGAAATTAGGCATGCAGGAAGGATTGTTAGTAAAGATGGCTGAAACCATTGCTCAAAGAAATCTTCATTTCAACTGATCGTAATGAATAGAGAACCCCTCAATAACTACCATTCTGAAAATGATTGTGATTGCTGCTTGAATACACGTATTCGTCCCATAGACATCAGGATATTTCGCCATATCCTGTCAACCCTGCCTCGCAATCATGTGCTCGGGAATAAAAAGGATTATATTTAAACAGTTCCAGAAAAATGGTCCAATGGCTCTGAATTATATGTGGCACTATACAGCTTAATTACAAGGCGGCTAGGTAGCACAGTGATTAGCACTGTGGCTTCACAGCGGCAGGGTCCCAGGTTTGATTCTAGCCTTAGGTCACCCTCTGTGCGGAATCTGCACGTTCTCCCCGTGTCTGCGTGGGTTTCCTCCGGGTGCTCCGGTTTCCTCCCACAAGTCCCGAAAGACGTGCTTGTTTGGTAATCTGGACATTCCGAATTCTCCCTCTGTGTACCTGAACAGGCGCCGGAATGTGGCGACTAGGGGCTTTTCACAGTAACGTCATTGCAGTGTTAATGTAAGCCTATTTGTGACAATGAAGATTATTATTATTATTATTACAAACATTACTTGAGGCTGCAACATGAATAAAAGGCTGTTTAGCAATAACATATAAACGATATAAGCAAAGAAACACATTGTTGAATTAGTGAAAGATATAAGCAATGGTAAACATGAAGAAAATGTACAACTTTAAACGACTCCAATTGGAACAAAAAAACTACAGCTGGTTGAATACAATGGTTCTTTACACGAAAGGTTCAGAGTTACGCAACAGTTTGCGTATCCAATGAAATACAAGAAGGAGCCAACATATTCATTAGGAGTTGACTCGACAAATGTGAGAAACGAAAAAACACTAAACGGAACGGGAACTCAACAGGTTCTTCAGTCTGTTGCACAGGATAGCTGGGGTGGGGGAGGGACACACAGACAGGCAGGCAGACAGATAATGTTCAGGCAATAAACTCGTTGAAGACAAGCAATCCTGGGCATTTCTGACAGCTGTCGCTCGGAAGTTTTTACTTACGGTAATAGATGTATATAAAAGGGTAAAACACCAGACTGGCAACGCAAAGGACTTTGAGGAAAAGCATTGCTGTGGAGCACAAAGGAGGCTTTGGGAATGAGAAACTACAGTATCTGTAAGCGTCAGAACTGGGTAGATCAAAAATAGCTTAGAAAGTTAAAGAAACATCAGCGTCTCTGCATATTAGATTCTTTTTTAATGTCACTGATACAGGCTTTTATTTGAATTAAATTTGCATCTCTAATTGTATTCTGAAGAAGTTACCTTTACAGATGGAGAATTCAGACTGCACACACTGCAGTACTGCACATACCTGATCGAGAACAATACAGTACCTTGCATACCTGCAGGACCAAAATCTTGCCTGGTAAGGAATATGGCATGGTCATGATGCTCCGTGTGGCCTGGATCAGAGCGCTGTTGAGTGTGAGCCCAGCGGCAAACTTGTTCTAAACTTCGAGATGGATTCCCACGCTCGATTAAGCTGATTGACTGCAAAACAAAGAGAGTTCGGCCAACAACTTTTTGAGAAGATAGCTAGCTCCATGTTGCTCCAAACAGAATTCCATCTCTTCCCCCCCCCCCCCCTCCCTAGGATTTATGAGTCTGTGCATCTTCTATATGGTGCATGGGCAGAACGGAACACAGTGGTTAGCACTGTTGCTTCACAGCGACAGGTTCAATTCCTGCTTGGATCGCTGTCTGTCCGGAGTCTGCACGTTCTCCCCATGTCTGCGTGGGTTTCCTCCGTGTGCTCCGATTTCCTCCCACAAGTCCCGAAAGACGTGCTTGTTAGGTAAATTGGACATTCTGAATTCTCCCTCTGTGTACCCGAATAGACGCCGGAGTGTGGCGACTAGGGGATTTTCACAGTAACTTCATTGCAGTGTTGATGTAAGCCTACTTGTGACAATAATAATTATATTATGGTTCTATTGTGAAAATTGTATGCAATTCTATGTAAAACGCTCTCTGTGCAAAACTTGATGTAAAAATTAGGAAGGTCGTGGTGTAGCGGTATTGTCACTGGACTAGTAAACCAGAGACCCAGAGTAATGCTCTGGGGACCCAGGTTCAAATCCCGTCACTGCAGATGGTGAAATGTGAATTCAAGAAAAATCGGATTTAAAAGTCCAACGATGACCATGAAACTGTTGTCTTTTAAAAAATAAATTTAGAATACCCAATTCATTTTTTCCAATTAAGGGGCAATTTAGCGTGATCAATCCACTTACCCTGCACATCTTTGGGTTGTGGGGGTGAAACCCACGCAAACACGGGGAGAATGTGCAAACACCACACGGACAGTGACCCAGAGCCGGGATCGAACCTGGGACCTCAGCGCCGTGAGGCAGCAGTGCTAACCACTGTGCCACCGTGCCGCCAAATGAAACCATTGTCGATTGTCATAAATACCCATCTGGTTCCCAAATGTCCTTCAGGGAAGCAATTCTGTCGTCCTTACCCGGTGTGGAATACTGGTGACTCCCGACCCACACAGCAATGTGGTTGATGCTTAACTGCCCCCTTTCAAGGGAAATTAGGGATGGGCAATAAATGCGGGCACAGCCTGCGAGGCCCATGTCCCATGAACAAATTTTAAAAGAAGCTGTCATTGCAAATTTGCCTGGGAACTGGTATTTCCTGGGGTACAATTCCTCTGGCTATCCTAATCAACCATAAAATTCCATTTATGTATTTGACGTGACCATCAATTCACTCGGAACACGACTGGAAGTAAGCTGTGGTTTTAATAGTCTTACAACTGAGCCTGCCTGCGACCAGAAGAACTGAGGGCAGACTCACACGGCAGCAGCACTTTATACTTCCAGTAGTGGGAGGGGCCATGGGCGGAGCCGAGGGTGGAGCCCTGTACAAGCTCGTCACCTCCCCCTATGGGCAGAGCCGCGCAACGGCTCACAGACAGAGCCCACAAAGACACAATACCATTCAATGCAATACAGTGTGAATTACATTCACCACAGTATTTACTTGGGGAATTGGGATAACAATGAGGAGTGAAATCCTGGTCTGCTTCCTCCCTTTCTCCATCCCAGATCTGTTGAAGCCAAGTGGAGCAGCTCCAAATACTGTCCTGCCGGACATCAGCAAATCGATACATGCCTGAAACACTTGTTCATTTGGCTTAGCACCAAGTTAGAAAATGCACTTATTAAGTTAATTGATCCACTTACACCACACTTAGTTTATCACCACAATTGTATTTCTATTATTCTTCAAAACTGTTAGTTCCACTGAATTATTACATCATATTAGAGTAAGGGGAATAATAATCAACGCCCAATGGTGGAAAGGTTTCCAAAGTTTGGAGGAAAGCGACCTTGCACAGTAGCACAGTGGTTAGCACAGCGTTGCTTCACAGCGTCAGGGTCCCGGGTTCGATTCCCGGCTTGGGTCACTGTCTGTGCGGAGTCTGCATGTTCTCCCCGTGTCTGCGTGGGTTTCCTCCGGGTGCTCCGGTTTCCTCCCACAAGTCCCAAAAGATGTGTTGTTAGGTAATTGGGCATTCTGAATTCTCCCTCTGTGTACCCGAACAGGCGCCGGAGTGTGGCGACTGGGGGATTTTCACAGTAACTTCAAGGCAGCTTGTGACACTAATAAAGATTATTCTTATTATAACCTGATCCAAGTGTACTGCAGAACCTTTTTGGATAGAGAAAATATTTGCTGCCTTTAATGCTTTGATTTATACACGGGCAAGCTTATAAATGTTAACTTATTACTTTTATTCCCTTGTCTGGATCACTTTTAAAGGTACTAACACAAGGAGCGATGAGTGATTTCACACCAATATCTCTCAAACATCGTGGGCTGATCGTCGCATTAACTGAAAGAGGTTAAGAGCTGAGGGACAGAGCAACTGAGGGTAATTAAGACTTCATCAAACAAATACAGGAATCAGCTGGCACGTGATCCATGAGTTGCGATTATGTATTGAGCTATGATTGGGTTCATTTTTACTGTATTTTTAATACAGCTCAAATAATTCCAGTGGGTCCAATTAACAGCCGAATCACAACTGTTCAATATTTCATAAATTCAAATTGATTGGTGTTATATGAGTGAGGAACTAAACCAACTGAACAAATAACAAGACCAATCCAAATACCATGAACCAATAAAGCATTTTACTACTTGTTTATTTCACTCAGTTGTGCGAAAGGACGGACCATTGTCACTGTTTCGGACAGATTAATTGTGTCTGTGTCCAGCACTGTACCAAGTGCCATTTGTCACATTTGCACACAAGAGACTCAGACACACTGGCATTTCTGCTGTAGACATAGCAACCGCTATTTGCTGTTCTTTTCTGGTTTGGCAGTCGAGTGATCTATAGGTATAAAAGTGCTAAGGATTTGTAAGAAGTATGTGACAGGCAAACAAAAAAAAACATGTTTTCCTCCCCTGACGGGCAAATGTTATCTGCAGGCAATGCACCATCAATGGCAAAATTCAAAGCCTAAACGAGTACACCGATTTACGACCTTATTAATTGCCGATGAAGTTGCACTGACATATACAAGATTTTCTCAAGTTTACTACACGACAGATTTACGCGATGCTGGCATGTTTTTCTCTGTTCTTGAGTTTGGGAAAGCTGGGCGGCACGGTGGCGCAGTGAGTAGCACTGCTGCCTCACGGCACCGAGGTCCCAGGTTCAATCCTGGCTCTGGGTCGCTGTCCGTGTGGAGTTTGCACATTCTCCCTGTGCTTGCATGGGTTTCGCCCCCACAACCCAAAAGATGTGCCTGCTAGGCAGATTGGTCATGCTTAACTGCCCCTTAATTGGCAAAAAAGAATCGGATACTCTAAATTTAAAAAAATCTTTTAAAGAAAAAGAGATTGGGAAAGTACAAAATAGCGAAAACACTTTGCATTTGCCTTCATCTGTGCCTTTAACAATAGCAAATGGCGGAAGCTCTCTTGTTGCAACTTCATTAAAGTGTTAATGTAAGCCTACTTGTGACATGAATAAAGATTGTTATTATTGCATTAGGATACTTTGGGATTCTTTGAATTTAGACTTTGCTGTTTATATTATAATATTGGCTGTTTGTCAAAAGGAGTTCACCCGTTGTGAAGTGTGTTTGAATATTCCAAGGAATGAGATGCAGTACAATATGTATACAAAAATGTATTCACTGTTTTAATATGATTTATATTCTTGGGACCAAAATATTTGGAATTGCAGAAAATTTGAAACAAAAACAGCATGCGCTGGAAACATTCAATAGGTTGGGCAACATCTTCTGAGGAATGCAATAAACTGTTATATATTATATTTGTTGCAATAATGTTAGTAAAAGGTCTGGTTTAAGATACATTTAGATAGTATGTCTGCGAAAGCTGTGATTAAGGGGTCATAAAAGTTTGGTAATAATAGATTTTACCATTTAGATATTTACAGATAAATGGCTAATGGAACATTGCTTTGATTTTGGAGTATTCCTGGGGTGTAGATAATTTATATGGGGTGGTGCTTAGTCCTGACTAGAAAGGTGATGGGGCATCCTGTGAGAGGAGACAGAATACCTGAAGCTTTGACAACAGATTATATAATTAAGGGGAGGAGCCAGGTATGTCTGCAGATGTAGTTTGCCAGAAGCTTTTAGTCTGCCAAGAGAAGTATTCAGCTGGCTCCTGAACGGTTCTCTCTGAGCTCTTTGCACACAGAAACAAAAATAAACCTGATTGTTAACTTTATTTATAAGTGATCTTTGAACTCTTGGTTTGCTTAATTGGAATATATAGTTACAGGTGTAGGAAGTAAGTTTAAAGTTTTCCCTTTTCTTGAAAAACTTTGAACTGTTAACTGCAAAGCTGTTACTTTGTTGCTACTGTTGCTACTGTGATTGATTTGGAGTTTCAATTAAAGTTAGTTTTAATATAAAGAACAAAGAACAAACAAAAGAACAAAGAACAATACAGCACAGGAACAGGCCCTTCGGCCCTCCAAGCCCGTGCCGACCATGCTGCCCGTCTAAACTAAAATCTTCTACACTTCCTGGATCCGTATCCCTCTATTCCCATCCTATTCATGTATTTGTCACGATGCCCCTTAAACGTCACTATCGTCCCTGCCTCCACCACCTCCTCCGGCAGCGAGTTCCAGGCACCCACTACCCTCTGTGTAAAACACTTGTCTCGTACATCTCCTCTAAACCTTGACCCTTGAACCTTAAACCTATGCCCCCTAGTAATTGACCCCTCTACCCTGGGGAAAAGCCTCTGACTATCGACTCTGTCTATGCCCCTCATAATCTGTAGACCTCTATCAGGTTGCCCCTCAACCTCCGTTGTTCCAGTGAGAACAAACCGAGTTTATTCAACTGCTCGCCATAGCTAATGCCCTCCATACCAGGCAACATCCTGGTAAATCTCTTCTGCACCCTCTCTAAAGCCTCCACATCCTTCTAGTACTGTGGCAACCAGAATTGAACACTATACTCCAAGTGTGGCCTAACTAAGGTTCTATACAGCTGCAACATGACTTGCCAATTCTTATGCTCAATGCCCAGGCCAATGAAGGCAAGCATGCCGTATGCCTTCTTGACTACCTTCTCCACCTGTGTTGCCCCTTTCAGTGACTTGTAGACCTGTACACCAAGATCTCTCTGACTTTCAATACTCTTGAGGGTTCTACCATTCACTGTATATTCCCTACCTGCATTAGACCTTCCAAAATGCATTACTTCACATTTGTCCGGATTAAACTCCATCTGCCATCTCTCCTCCCAAGTTTTCAAACGATCTAAATCCTGCTGCATCCTCTGACAGTCCTCATCGCTATCCGCAATTCCACCAACCTTTGTGTCGTCTGCAAACTTACTAATCAGACCAGTTACATTTTCCTCCAAATCATTTATATATACACCGAACAGCAAAGGTCCCAGCACTGATCCCTGCGGAACACCACTAGTCACAGCCGTCCAATTAGAAAAGCACCCTTCCATTGCTACTCTCTGCCTTCTATGACCGAGCCAGTTCTGTATCCACCTTGCCAGCTCACCCCTGATCCCGTGTGACTTCACCTTTTGTACCAGTCTGCCATGGGGGACCTTGTCAAAGGCCTTACTGAAGTCCATATTGACACCATCCACTGCCCTATGTGCATCAATCATCTTTGTGACCTCTTCGAAAAACTCTATCAAGTTAGTAAAGGATACCTATTGGTCAGAATTATGACTTCTGTGGCGAAGTATCCTTTTGTCACAGTTGTACAAATTGCAAACTATTATGCTCTCGTCCGAGATCTTAACCATCTGATAAAATTTACTATGGGCAGCTGAATGATCAAGGAAGCCAGCCGTAGGAAGCAAAGGTTTATTTAAACTATTTACAGTAATCTGCCCTCAGCAGTAAATATCCAAAATCTCAGTCCTTGTTGGGACAACAAACGCCCCGGTCCCTGCTTGGGCCTGCTTTTATGTTCGGTCATAATGATCCCCAGCTGGGTGGCCTCTGCTCCCTAACTGAAGCTGGGACTACACGAACCCCATGGGGGAGATCGATAATGGTTTCCCAATGGGGGTTATGACAGGCGTTCTTTCTCCCAGTTTATAGCTTTATAGTACAGTACATTATCAGAAGGGAAATGGGGAATACAGAACACTGCTGTCTACTGATCTAACTTATACATCCTCGCCCACAAACATAACCAAATGGGACACGAGAAACTGGAAATGAAAGAGGGGGAAGAAAAATATTTTTAATAAGCACCAAATTCAAAGTATGCAGGCAGCAGCAAATAGTCTGACCCAAAAGAAATGCCTCAAACCCACCACCCTACTCAACAGTATGCTTTCCAACTCCATCAAGATGCACTGGCGGCTCAGTAGCACAGTGGTCAGCACTGCCGCTTCACAGCAACAGGGTCCGGGATTCAATTCCCGCTGTCTGTGCGGAGTCTGCACGTTCTCCCCGTGTCTGCGTGGGTTTCCCCCGGGTGCTCCGGTTTCTTCCCAACAAGTGCCGAAAGAGGCGCTTGTAAAGTGAACTGAACGTTCGGAATTCCCCCTCGGTGTACCCGAACAGGTGCCGGAGTGTGGCGACTAGGAGCTTTTCACGGTACCGTCACTGCAGTGCTAATGTAAGCCTACTTGTGACAATAATAAAGATTATTATTAATGATGGACAGGTACATTCTCTACACCACATGCCTTGGGAGTTGGTTGAGATTGGCCACTCGAATTTCCTGGAGGACCCGGATGAGCGAATTGAAATACTTGCTCTATCGCTCAAAACCCTTTGTAATCATAAAGTCTCAAATTTAAGATTTAACCTTTCAGCAAAGCTATGGTCGCGTTACCATCCCAGTTTCCAGTTAGAACATAGAACATAGAACAGTACAGCACAGAACAGGCCTTTCGGCCCTCGATGTTGTGCCGAGCCATGATCACCCTCCTCAAACCCACATATCCATCCTATACCCGTAACCCAACAACCCCCCCCTTAACCTTACTTTTATTAGGACACTACGGGCAATTTAGCATGGCCAATCCACCTAACCCGCACATCTTTGGACTGTGGGAGGAAACCGGAGCACCCGGAGGAAACCCACGCACACACGGGGAGGACGTGCAGACTCCACACAGACAGTGACCCAGCCGGGAATCGAACCTGGGACCCTGGAGCTGTGAAGCTTCGAGAGTCGCCTGGACGGCGGCTGAAACAAATTTCATATTTGATTGATTGCCTTTCTTCACCTCGTTATTAGCAACGCCTGAACACTAGACAATTCCCATCAGGATTCTTCTTTTGCTGAAAATTGGCATTCTTCCAATGCACACACAGCCAGTCCTGGGAATCACAGGGACCCGAGCAGTTCTCTACTGGCTTCAGCTGAGTCGAAGGGTTGGAAAAAAACGTTAGAACTCAAATTGTTACGATGTTTTTCAGATCTGAAGCCTCCTTGATGAAATATGAATAAAGATATTCAAAGACGGAGACGATTTTAAAAAGTAAACGTCATCCTATTATTGTACCGTTTTAAATCCTTCTGTTGCGATTGCAAGGTTTGATAAGGTAGTTATTATGTTTTGGTCTGTCCTCGTTGAATTAAAAGTACGTATTGATCAGGGGCATGTGACCTTGTGCTAGCTTTGTTTGGCAATGGGTTTAGCACACTGGGCTAAATCGCTGGCTTTTAAAGCAGACCAAGGCAGGCCAGCAGTACAGTTCAATTCCTGTACCAGCCTCCCCGAACAGGCGCCGGAATGTGGCGACTAGGGGCTTTTCACAGTAACTTCATTTGAAGCCTACTTGTGACAATAAGCGATTTTCATTTCAACAGGCCAGGGGATGATAGCCACAAGGACAGGGGATCCAGGTGCTAGGTGAGCAATCCATGGTGCTATATTTCACCTCTGAACTTGAGTGGCAGCTATTTGACTTCCAGACTCTCAGGCTGTCCGACTGAAGGGGGGGGGGGGGGGGGGGGGGGGGGGAGAGCGAGAGCGAGTGTAAGTGAGAGCGAGAGCATGTGAGACTGAGAGCGAGAGAGAGCAAGGCAGAGTGAGAGTTGGAGAGAGAATGGGAGAGCGAGTGGGAGAGATCGAGGTGAGAAAGAGTGGGTGCAAGTGAGAGCGGGTGAGAGCGAGAGAGAGCAAGAAAGAGTGAGAGAAAGAGACGGCAAGAGAGAGTGCGAGCGCGCACGGGGGTGGGGCGGAGGGGGGGTATCATAGACCAATCCAGAGGGCAGCAAAATGTACGTACAGTTGGTCAAATGAAGGACAAAACAAAACTCTCTGTAAAATAAAGCAAATTAGCGCGGGGAAGAAAAATGTAATGTGTATAAGTAACAACAGTTTATAAATATGAGAAAAGCCAATAAGAAGATTTTACAAAAAAAACCATTGAGCCATTTGCGCCCCTGAGGTGGGTCTTGTTCTGTTGGTGGGACTCGGAGCTACCGATGCACGTGCTCCTCTAGTGATAGAGGCCATGGGTTTGGAAGGTGCTGACAATGATACTTTGGTGAGTTGCTGCAGTGTATCTTACAGATAGTAAACACGGCTGCCATTAAGAGTTGGGTATGAATGTTTAAGGGGGTGGATGGACTGCCAATCAAGCGGTCCTGCTTTGGCAGGGATGTTGTCAGGCTTTTTGAGTGTTGCTGGAGCTACGATCATCCAGACAAGTGGATAGTATTCCATCAAATTCTTTGTGTCTTGTAGATGGTGAAATTGCTTCAGGGAGTCCGAAGGTGAGTTACTCACCAGTATTTAGATGAACGGTTCAGTTAAGTTTCTGGTCAATGATAACTGCAAAGATGATGATGATCATTGGTTAGAATAGAGGCAGCACGGTAGCATTGTGGACAGCACAATGGCTTCACAGCTCCAGGGTCCCAGGTTCGATTCCGGCTTGGGTCACTGTCTATGCAGAGTCTGCACATCCTCCCCGTGTGTGCGTGGGTTTCCTCCGGGTGCTCCGGTTTCCTCCCACAGTCCAAAGATGTGCAGGTTAGGTGGATTGGCCGTGATAAATTGCCCTTAGTGTCCAAAATTGCCCTTAGTGTTGGGTGGAGTTACTGGGTTATTGGGATAGGGGGAGGTGTTGACCTTATATAAGGTGCTCTTTCCAAGAGCCAGTGCAGACTCGATGGGCCGAATGGCCTCCTTCTGCACTGTAAATTCTGTGATAAGATCACGATTTCAGTGATGATAATGCATTGAACACCCAGGGGGAGATGGTTAGATTCTCTCTTGTTCAGAGGTGGTCACTGCCTAACACTTTATCAGCCTAGGCCTGAATATATGTCCAGGTCTTATGACACATTGGCATGGGCTGCTGCAGTATGCGATCAGTTGCAAATGTAGTAGACATGACCCACCCCAGTTGGTGAGTTTATCCCGATTCCCACTGATTTCAATTTTCCTGGGGCTCCCTGAAGTCAGACTCGGACAAATGCTGAGGAATCGGCACCACAGCTTTTGACTCCAATATTGGGAAATGCAATTGAAGTGAATGCTGTCTTTGTAACGAGCTTCGCTGAACATGAAAATCCGTACCTCCTGATCAGCAAATCAGAAAATGGTCCCGATTTACCTTGGCAGCTTGAAAGAATGTCTGCAGGTACATCATCATGAGAACACAACCCTGTCTGCATTTGCTCAGAAGAAAAAGATACATCTCATGAGAGTATAGAGTTTTGATACTGAATTTCCAAACAAGGTTGTATTCATGGAATCAAATAATTTACAGTGCAGAAGGAGGACATTTGGCCCATTGAGCCTGCACCGGCCCTTGGGAAGAACACCCTACTTAAGCTCACGCCTCCACCCTATCCCGATACCCCCGCATAAACGTTTTGGACACCAAGGGAAATTTATCATGGCCAATCCACCTAACCTGCACATCTTTGGACTGTGGGAGGAAACGGACGGAGCACCCGGAGGAAACCCACGCACACACGGGGAGGATGTGCAGACTCCGCATAGACAGTGACCCAAGCCGGGAATCGAACCTGGGACCCTGGAGCTGTGAATCAACTGTGCTAACCGCTGTGCTGCCCCTTCTGGGTGCTCTTGTATGGGGGATTCTAAAGTAAGTACGAATGAGGTGACAGATCTTACAATGTCTTCTCGCAATGTTGTCACATTTCATTTTGGCATTCAGCAATTTTGAAGTCAAGTGGAGAAAATAATCCCTATGTGCTAAAAGCTTTGGTCAGAATAGAAGCCACTTGTCCAGCAATGAAACATAGCAGCTAGATCAGCTCAGTGAAAAGGGACACTTGAACGTACGCACTCTGGAGTGCAGAAAGCTTAAATTCCTCGACCTGTATGCTATTACCGTACGAGGGCAAGTACATCATAACTGCGTCTACTAATCCTTACACTTTGTTTTAAACTATATTAAATGCTTTAATTCAAGGCCCTGATTTTCTTTAAATGATACAGAATACTTTATTGCAAGACTGTTGAAACAGTTCCCAGCCACATAAATGTCTACCTATACGCTTAAGGAAAATAATCAAAATAAATCAAATGAGGTCAACACAACATTAAGTATCTACTGAAATATTCCGTAGAATTCCTACAGTGCAGTGGGAGGCCTTTCGGCCCAGCGGATCCACAACGGCCCTCTGAAAGAAAGCCCTATCCCACCCTGCCCAATTCTCGTAATAGCACCCAAGCTGCACGCCCCCGGACACATTTTATCACGGCCCATCGACCTAACTTGCACGTCTTTGGACTGTGGGTGGAAACTGCAGCACCCGGAGGAAACCCACGCAGACCCGGGGAGAACGTGCAAATTCCAAACAGTCATCCAAGGGTGCAATTGAACCTGGGATCCTGACGCAGTGAGGCAATAGTGCTGACCACTGTGCCACCCTCATCAATTACTCCAACATAAAGGTTTGGGCTAGAAAGTAAACTGCTCATTATATTACCCTCATTGATCAATATTGGTGTATTGGTCACCGGTTGCAAATCAAAACGTCTGGTGAGTAAATGTACTATCTGTGCATTCGATGACCAGTGGAAATAGTTGACCACACAGCTACTGCATGGATTGGTACACACTGGGCAGTGAAAGATAAACATTTCACAAATTAATTTCTTTCTGGAAATATGAAATATTTTGTGCTATATTTGTGCCTGCAGCTAAACTGTCCAAGATGTGGCCACTGAACAACTAGGTGATGTATTTGCTAATAGAATGACAAACTAGAGCCCTGGTGACTATGTGAGTAAATTAGTGCAAGAATAAGTAAGAGGAGTGTTTGTGCGTGGGAGGGGAACTCAAGGTGAGATTCAGCACGTTTTATTTAACCTTAATTTTCCACTACTCATTTGCTTGTACTTTAGCTCACCATCTGTGGACAAATTCCATCAAGCTTCGTCTGGGAGGAAATATAAATCCTGCTCAAAATGTGGAAGATAGAAAGTTAAGAGGAAATAAGGAGACGATAAAGAAATGAAGTAAAGGTGCAATGCAAAAATCACGGGCGGAATTCTCCGACCCCCTCGCTGGGTTGGAGAATCGGCGTGGCGCAGTGCGGAGAATTGGCGCCATAGGCGCCGGCATGGTCAGCACGGTGCCGGTCGGGGTATGCGCCGACTCTCCGGCCCGGGCTGGCACGGGTCGGCGTGCCGATTCTCCGACCTGGATGGGCCGAGCAGCCGTCATCAAAAAGTCGAGTCCCGCCGGCACTGTTCTAACATTTTCTGAGCCGGTGGGACCTCGGTGTTGAAGGATCCGGGGGCGGCCTGTTGGGGGGGGGGGGTTCTGACCCCGGGGGGGGGGGCTCCGTAGTGGCCTGGCCCACGATCGGGGCCCACCAATCGGCGGGCCGGCCTCTCTGCCCTCCCCCCTGGCCTCCTTTCCTCCACGCCGGCTCCTGTAACCCTGCGCCATTTGGCGTCGGGGCCGGCGCGGGGAAGAAGGCCACTGCGTATGTGCTAGTTGGCGCGGACCCCGCCCTCCCGGGTTCAGGCCGGGATCGGCAGCTGGAGCGCCGTAGGTCCCTCCAACGCCATCCTAGCCCCCTGTGGGCCGCAGAATGGGGTCCCGGAACGGGCGCCAACGCCGGAGTAAAACACTCCCATTTCTACTCCACCGTCGGCACTTAGCCGCCCGATGGGAGAATCCCGCCCACTTCTTTTCCAGTCTTGAAATAAGTGATATAGGAAAATTACCTGGCTGTGAAAAAGGCCATTTCAATAACAGCCGTTCGGTTTTATCGCAACCACGACCAATCATTTTAATGCATTTCATGGCTTTAGTGTTTTTACGACAAATCTATTTATATCCAAGAGCCATAGACCAAAAAATGTCCAAGAATAAGCAGACACTTGGGAATTTGAAGAATGCTCATTTCTAACTTAATGTTCAATGGCAGAGGATTTAATAGGAAATAAATAACTGAAATATTATGCTCTTTAGCTTGGTATTCATCTCTCGTGCGCTATTTATGTCTCCCAACTCAAGTGTGTCAGCGTTGGAAAATGCGACACTTCTCTGTGTTGAGTATTGAGTGCGAGTGCAGACCACTCCCAAGGCTGCATTCGCTGCAAACAAAATACAGAGTAGGGCTAGGCTCGCACTCTGGATTCAAAACATCATTTCGTGCAACCAGTCCAGGCAACTTATTTTCCATTCATAAAACTATTTTAGTCCTGACTAACGACACAAGTGCTAAAAATATAAGATTTATGGGCAGCACGGTAGCACAGCGGGTTAGCCCTGCTGCCTCACTGCGCCGAGGTCCCAGGTTCGATCCCGGCCCTGGGTCACTGTCCGTGTGGAGTTTGCACATTCTCCCCGTGTTTGCGTGGGTGTCACCCCCACAACCCAAAGATGTGCATGCTAGGTGGATTGGCCACGCTAAATTGCCCCTTAATTGGAAAAAATGAATTGGATACTCTAAATTAAAAAAAATATATATAAGATTTATTGCAATTCATGAAGGCAAGAATGTTGGCTTTTCCACAGGTTTCCTTCGGAAAGGACCTCTCGGAAAGAACTGCGGTTCAAGACACAAGAAGCAAAGACTACATGACTCCTGATTGTGACCCCGCAGGGTCAGAAATCCCCCTGTAGCCATAGGAACAGGAGCAGGCCAGTCAGCCCCTCGAGCCTGGCCCTCCATTCAATGAGATCATGGCTGATCTGTGACTTAACCATTTACCTGTCTTTGGCCCATATTGCTCAATATCTTTGCTTAACAAAAATCCATCTACCTCAGATTTAAAATTAACAACAGTTCTAGCTTCAACTGCTGTTTGTGGGAGAGAGTTCCAAATCTCTGCCACCCTTTGCATGAAGCCCTTCCAAACATCTCGCATGAACAGTCTGGACATAATATTTAGACTGTGCGCCCTAGCTTTAGATCTCCAACCAGTCAAAATAGTTTATCTACCCTGTCTTTCTCTGTTAATATCTTAAATACTTGGATCAGAGGCACAGTGGCTAACGCCTCACAGCTCCAAGATCCCGGGTTCATTTTCGGTTCGGGTCACCGTCTTTGAGGAGTTTGCACTTCCTCCCTGTGTCTGCGTGGGTTTCCTCCGGGTGCTCCGGTTTCCTCCCACAGTCCAAAAATGTGCAGGTTAGGTGGATTGGCCATGATATATTGCCCCTAAGTATCCAAAAGGTTAGATGGAGCTGCGGTTAGATGGGGACGTGGTCTTAAGCAGCTTGTTCTTTCCAAGGGTCAGTGCAGACTCGATGGGTCGAATGGCCTCCTTCTGTACTGTAAATTCTATGATCTATGATCAGATCGCCCCTTAACCTCCTACGTCTAATTTGTGTAATGGTTCCTCATGACTTAATTTAACCAATGGCAGAGGAACAATTAGAGTATTATTCGGGAGACGCATCATTCAACGATTGGTTGGGAAATGGGAGGGGGGGGGAACGGGGGTAACTCTGCACTGTAGCAAAATGCTTCAAATTGGTACAAATCGTGACAATCGTGCAAGGCCATCGCTCAGGGACGGCAGTCTCTCACCCCGAGTATGGCACCAGGAGTGTACCTCAAGCAGTAAAACGTCGGCAGCGTTTTGGAAAAAAAAAATGGATGCTCCTGTGCCCATTCTCAAAATGGTCAGGATTTGGCCAAAATAAAAACAAGACACTGCGGTGCTGGAAATCGGAAATAAAAACAGCAAACACTGGAAACGCAGCAGGGCTGGCCCTGACTTCCCTTGAGAGAGTAGTTCGGAGTCAACCACATTGCTGTGGGTCTGGCTCCAGATGAGGACATCTGGGCCGGGATTCTCCCATGCCCAGCGGGGCAGGGGTCCCGGCGTGACGGAGTGGCGTGACCACTCCGGCGTCGGGCCGCCCCAAAAGGTGCGGAAGTCTCCGCACCTTTAGGGGCCAGGCCCTCACATTGAGGGGCTAGGCCCGCGCCGGAGTGGTTGGCGCTCCGCCGGCTGGCGGGGACGGCCTTTGGCGCGACACCAGCCGGGGGCAAAAGGACTTCGCCGGCCGGCGTAAGTCCGCCCATGCACCGGAGCGTCAGCGGCTGCTGACGTCATCCCCACGCATGCGCAGGGGAGGGGGTCAATTCTGCCTCCGCCATAGTGAAGGCGGAAGGAAAAGAGTGCCCCCACGGCACAGACCCGCCCGCCGATCGGTGGGCCCCGATCGCGGGCCAGGCCACCGTGTGGGCACCCCACGGGGCCAGATCTCCCCGCGCCCCCTCCCCCCCAGGACCCCGGAGCCCGCCCGCGCCGCCAGTCCCTGCCGTCAATAGGAGCTTCGATCCCGCCGGCGGGCGAGGCTTGACAGCAGCGGGACTTCGGCCCATCGCGGGCCGGAGAATTGCCGGGGGGGACCCGCCGACCGGCGCGATTCCCACCCCCCGCCGAATCTCTGGGGGCGGAGAATTCGGGACACAGCGGGGGCGGGATTGACGCCGGCCCCCGGCGATCCTCCGACCCGGCGGGGGGTCGGAGAATCTCGCCCCAGATTTCCTTCCCTAAAAGGCCATCGGTGAATCAGATGTGTTTTGACGACATTCATAGAATTTACAGCACAGAAGGAGGCCATTCGGCCCATCGAGTCTGCACCGGCTCCTGGAAAGAGCACCCTTCCCACGGTTAACACCTCCACCCTATCCCCATAACCCAGTAACCCCACCCAACACTAAGGGCAATTTTGGACACTAAGGGCAATTTATCACGGCCAATCCACCTAACCACATCTTTGGACTGTGGGAGGAAACCGGAGCACCCGGAGGAAACCCACGCACACACGGGGAGGATGTGCAGACTCCGCACAGACAGTGACCCAAGCAGGAATCGAACCTGGGACCCTGGAGCTGTGAAGCGATTGTGCTATCCACAATGCTACCGTGATGCCCCATCAAAAGAGACCAGATGAAATTGACCTTTCCTTTATCTTTATTGTCACAAGTGGGTTTACATTAACACTGCAATGAAGTTACTGTGAAAAGCCCCTAGTTGTCACACTCCGGCGCCTGTTTGGATACACTGAGGGAGAATTCAGAATGTCCAATTCGCCTAACAGCGCGTCTTTCGAGACTTGCGGGAGGAAACTGGAGCACCCGGAGGAAACCCACGCAGGCACGGGGAGAACGTGCAGACGCCGCATGTAGTGATCTAAGCCGGGAATCGAACCCTGGAGCTGTGAAGCAACAGTGCTAACCACTGTGCTGCATGCCCCCTAGTTGAATTCAAAGCTTTCTGCTGAGGACCGCGATGGTCTGACAACCTTGCCTTTTCTCCATTCTTTTGTCAGGGTTCCTGTGATTATTCTGGAACCGGGGTGCGATTATGCCACCAGGTTGTGCCTGGCATGGTGCCTCAACATGATGGGTGAATCACCACGGGCAAGGCCCAAATCCAACTCTAGGCTGGGCGCTGAGCACGAGTGACCCAACTTCGACGTGATCCAGAAATGATATTTAAATGAGCCATTCGGCATTCAGCCAACGCCTGGGAGTCACCAGCTACACTGGCAAAGCCTTAACAGGGAGCCATGCCCATAAAAGGAGGGGGATATGAAGGGTGGGGGTGAAGGGGGGGGGGGCCTTATAAAAGTTGGAGGCGGGGGGGGGGGAAGACTGAAAAAGGGAAGGGGCCCTCAGTGACTCCATTGCGGGGTGTCTTCACTCGGAGGTGGGAGGGGGGTAATGCCCATGTGGCTGGGGCTTTGCCCATGGGTGAGGATATGGGGTCCCTCAAGCTCACAGAGATCGGGGCGCCATTTCAAAATGGCTTCCCAATCTCCGAGGAGCCGGACTTACCGGCGGGTTCAGCTCCCCACTGCTGAAAACATTTCAAAGTGTGGGCTAGACGGGGAAGAAACTACCCAAGGCCCCAAGAAATGGCCGCGAGGTCTGGATCTCACCCAGAAATACCCCAACCCGTCCAAAATGGCACTTAGAATTTCTTTTGGGCTGTAACCCGACCCAAATCTCTACCGTTTGCTGTTAAATGCCTTTGCAGCGTGGCAAAGAAAATAACTGGATGGCAAGATTAAAGTCCACCGCTTAGTCCAAGTCATGGTCGGTTGGCACCGATACCTTTCAAAAGCTGAGTCATTACCCAGAAGGTCCAAAGGAATCAAGCCAGGTTAGATGGGATGCAAAGAACTGGAGAGCATTTGATGTTCAGCCTTGAATATCCAACAGCCAGGTTTCCCAGCAGGCACAGGATTGTCATATTTTCTATCATTTTGTTCTCGGGATCCAGATTCCATTAGAGAATCAGAAAGTCTCAGGAACTGCACTTCAATAGAGTCAGCATGAAAGGGTTAAAATGCTAGCTACATTGCTCAGTCGATCAGCTTATGTTTGTCCATGGAACCATGATGTGGAGATGCCGGCATTGGACTGGGGTGAGCACGGTAAGAAGTCTTACAACACCAGGTTAAAGTCCAACAGGTTTGTTTCAAACACTAGCTTTCGGAGCGCAGCTCCTTCCTCAGGTGACTGGAGAGGCACGTTCCAGAAACATTTATATAGACAATGTCAGAGATGCTGGACAATGCTTGGAATGCGAGCATTTGCAGGTAATCAAATCATTACAGGTCCAGAGATAGGGGTGATCACAGGTTAAAGAGGTGTGAATTGTCTCAAGCCAGAGCAGTTGGTAGGATTTTGCAAGTCCAGGCCAGATGGTGGGGGGTGGATGTAATGCGACATGAATCCAAGATCCCGGTTGAGGCCGCACTCATGCGTGCGGAACTTAGCTATAAGTTTTTGCTCGGCAATTCTGCGTTGTCTCATGTCCTGAAGACCGCCTTGGAGAACGCTTACCCGGAGATCAGAGGCTGAATGCCCTTGACTGCTGAAGTGTTCCCCAACTGGAAGGGAACATTCCTGCCTGGTGATTGTCGCACGATGCCCGTTCATTCGTTGTCGCAGTGTCTGCATGGTCTCGCCAATGTACCACGCTTCGGGACATCCTTTCCTGCAGCGTATGAGGTAGACTACATTGGCCGAGTCACACGAGTATGTGCAGCGTACCTGGTGGGTGGTGTTACCACGTGTAATGGTGGTATCCGAGTTGATGATCTGGCATGTATTGCAGAGATTCCCTGACAGGGTTGTGTGGTGTCAGACACCAGACAGCTTGGGTTCACTGTTCTGAGAAATGAACACGGCATTCTTTGAGAAAGGCATCAATGGAGCAGAAAATTGAATTTTAGCTTTTCTTTAGCGTGCCTTGACGCCATCAATGCCAAGTGTTGATTGAATCAAAGTCAATTTTCTCATTTTTAGATATGTCAAAGAGCATCATGTTCAATTTCAAATGATTTTGCATCTAAAATCAAGAATATAACAGCTACGAAAACCCCCAACGATGACAAAAGTTTTATTCATAAGAGATTTTTCTCCCTTGTTAGGTAAGTAATTCACGCTCAATGGTTCTGAAGTTCACGATGGACCATTCGATGCGCAAGGCATTAATACACAACTGGGGCGGCACGGTGGCACAGTGGTTAGCACTGCTGCCTCACAGCGCCAGAGTCCTGGGTACAATTCCAGCCTCAGGTGACTGTGTGGAGTTTGCACATTCTCCCCATGTCTGCGTGGGTTTCCTCCGGGTGCTCCGTCCGGTTTCCTCCCACAGTCCAAAGATGTGCAAGTTGGGTGGAGTGGCCGTGATAAATTGCCCCTTAGTGTCCAAATGTTAGATGGGGTTACGGGGATAGGGCAGGGTACTCTTTCGAAGGGTTGGTGTAGACTCGATGGGCCGAATGGCCACCTACTGCACAGCAGGGATTCTATGGCAAGCGATATTGAGAAAGTCTGAATTACTTTTTTTAAATTTATCCTTGCCTCTCTAATATTTGGGGCTTGTTAAGACTATAAAAATTGTCACATACTGTGGGAATCATATGAACCAACTATCTAAATCAGGGGTGGGCAAACTACGGCCCGCGGGCCGCAAAAGGTCTTTATGCCGCCCACCAAGTCATTAAAAAAATAAATAAATATATTTTTTTTAATTTTAAATTTTTTTTTAAGGTTCATTGGGGGGGGGGGGGGGGGCTGTTGGGTTACTTACTGGTATAGGGTGGATACGTTGACTTGAGTAGGGCGATCATTGCTCGGCACAACGTCGAGGGCCGAAGGGCCTGTTCTGTGCTGTACTGTTCTATGTTCTATATGAGGCGCCCAGAATCATAACCGGGTGAAGTAATTATTTTACTTAATACTATGCGGCCCTTTAAAATTGTGAATTTCTGAATGTGGCCCTTGCACGGAAAAGTTTGCCCACCCCTGATCTAAATTATATGTGCCTCATCACCACTGACAATTGCTTAATCAACAGTCTGGATGATACCCCTTCCCACTGAATAATCCATCTACCCCGTCCATATTCAAATGACGTTCAAGTGGACATGGCAGCCATTTTGTTTTTATATGCTCCACTTCCCAGGCCGCACTCCACCCTCAAAATCAGGTTGGAAAGCGCGTGGTTGTTTTCCAGGCGTCAGACAAAGTTGTTGAATTGAGGTGTGTGATAACTACCAATAAAACAAACTCGTTGCACGCGGAACGTATGGTTGGGCCCAGGTCCCCTCACTGTGACACAAAATGGAAATCCAAACTACCTATTTTTTTTTTTTTTAAAGTGAAAATGTTTTACCTCGTTAAACGAGAGGTTGGAAATTTCATCAAATCCTGACAAGTAACATGAATATCAACATATTTTTAAACCACGATGGTATTGTGCAACAGTTTGGTGAATTACCAAATAATTAAGGTATGAATTGCGCAAGACAGGTAATCAACGTATGGAGTCCACAGTCATGATCGGAATACTACATTAAGTTGATTTCAAAAGTCTACATTTAGCGACAGTACGGAGTTGAGTCATAAAAGTTTCTACAGCACGAAAGAGGCCCTTTGGCCAATCATGTCCACTCCAGCCATCAAGCCCCGAAGTATTCTAATCCCATTTTCCAACACTTGGCCTGTAGCCTTGTATGTATGGCATTTCAAGTGCTCGTCATTAAATATTATGAGGGTTCCTGCATCCAACTTTCGGGCCGGTTTCCTCCCACAGTCCAAATATGTGTAGGTTAGGGGGATTGGCCATGATAAATTGCCCCTTAGGGTGAGGTTACAGGACCTAGGTAGGGTGGTCTTTCAAAAGGTCGGCGCAGACGATGGCCTCTTTCTGTACTGTAGTGATTCTATGGTTCAGGCAGTGAGTTCCAAATTCCAACCACCCTCTGCGTTGAAAAGATTTTCCTCACATCCCTTCTAAAGCTCCCGTCTATAATCACTCTGCCTTTAGACTGACTTGCGTTATCTTCCAAATTTGGCTGTGCATCACCCCCGACTCTACCTCCAATCCATATCCTGTCCCCCTGGCAAATCAGGTAAACCCCCTCCCCCAAACGCCACTCGCAAAATTCCCCACAAGGATGTTAAGTCTTGTTCCGGTTCAGGTGCAACCCATCCCACTTGTACAGGTCCCACCTTTCCCAGAGGACCGTAAGGAAACTAGTGGTCCAGTGTGGGGATTGAATTATTGGTGGAGCAGTGGGAAAAATCTTTCGCCTTTTAAAAAAAAAATAACGATATCAGAATATGATGTGGAGATGCCGGCGTTGGACTGGGGTGAGCACAGTAAGTCTTACAACACCAGGTTAAAGTCCAACAATGGAGGTCTCCATTCAGCTCTCCATTCACCTGAGGAAGGAGCTGCGCTCCGAAAGCTCGTGTTTGAAACAAACCTGTTGGACTTTAACCTGGTGTCGGAAGACTTCTTACTGATATCAGAATAAATAGCCTTAAAATAAAATTCTGCTGAAGCAAAGAAAATAATAATGATTACTGGTGAAAATTGTTGCTCAGAGGGAATAAAGTTACAATGGATATGTATGCTGTTAAAGGGGTATGGAAATTTGTGCTTAGCTATCTTTTTAGTTAACAATTAAAATTGTTATGGACACAATCTGAACCTCAAAACCCATGACAAGTTGAAAGTTTTATATTGACGATATATTTCAGAGAATTACTGGCCAGCTGGAACAAAGTAAACATCCACGGTGCTAATTTTGGAGTTTGCCAATAAAAAATGTATAACGGACAGCAGCAGTCTGGCAGACTAAAGTTATTTGAGGTATTTACAGACACACACACAGGAATACCCCAAGGCTATTTTGTCTGTGGCCACCTTAAAATACAATTTTGCTGCAGCCTTTTAAAATAGATACATCTAAAGCTTGCAGCAAACTGTTTCCTTGAGGCTCGTGTTAAGTGTTGTGAAGAACGCTGAAAAGAATTGAATTAGAAACCGAACTGCTGAAACTACTGTAATCTGTGCTGCATAAAAGTGTTTAAACGTATCATTGCTGTGAGCATTTTACTAACATTAGCATCTCACAATGTTGTGCAATTGCATATCATTTAACCACTGCGAGCGATCCACTCGAGACTCACAAGTATGGAAATGATTTTAGTTACAGAGGTAGCTAACACTAGCTCGTAACTCTCGCAAGCCAGACAGCCAAGGCTGTCATTTCAAAGGCCTCCTAGGTTGCAGTATCAAGACAGGAGGCCCAAAGGGATCGTTCAGGCCCAGCAACTCTCCATGGCTACGTGCAATCACTGCAGACCCTCCCGTTTCATTTTCCCGATCATAGGGCTGGGGGAGGGGAGAAGGTAAGTTAGATACGCATTATCATAAGTCCCCTTCAAATGTGGAACAGAAGGGCAGCACGGTAGCATGGTGGTTAGCATAAATGCTTCACAGCTCCAGGGTCCCAGGTTCGATTCCCGGCTGGGTCACTGTCTGCGCGGAGTCTGCACGTCCTCCCCGTGTGTGCGTGGGTTTCCTCCGGGTGCTCCGGTTTCCTCCCACAGTCCAAAGGTGTGCGGGTTAGGTGGATTGGCCATGCTAAATTGCCCGTAGTGTCCTAAAAAGTAAGGTTAAGGGGGGGGGTTGTTGGGTTACGGGCATAGGGTGGATACGTGGGTTTGAGTAGGGTGATCATTGCTCGGCACAACATCGAGGGCCGAAGGGCCTGTTCTGTGCTGTACTGTTCTATGTTCTACAGCGTTTTCAAATATATACCATAATTATCGTTCTCTCCCAACAAAGAATCTACTCTACAGTATTCGACACAAGGGCCGGGATTCTCACCTACCCGGAGGGGCGGGGGGTCCCGGTGTGTTGGAGTGGCGGGAACCACTCCGGCGTCGGGCCGCCCCAAAGATGTGGAAGTCTCCGCACCTTTAGGGGCCAAGCCCTCACATTGAGGGGCTAGGCCCGCGCCGGAGTGGATGGCGCTCCACCGGCTGGCGTGAACGGCCTTTGGCGCCACGCCAGCCGGGGCCGAAAGGACTTCACCGGCCGGCGTAAGTCCGCGCATGCGCCGGAGCGTCAGCGGCTGCTGACGTCATCCCGGCGCAGGGGAGGGGGTCTCTTCCGCCTCCGCCATGGTGAAGACCATGGCGAAGGCGGAAGGAAAAGAGTGAGCCCACGGCACAGTCCCGCCGGCCGATCGGTGGGCCTCGATCATGGGCCAGGCCACCGTGGGGGCACCCCCCCGGGGCCAGATCGGTCCCCCTCCCCCAGGACCCCGGCGCCCGCCCGCGCCGCCTGCTCCCGCCGGTAAGGTAGGTGGTTTAATCCACGCCGCGGCAGAGGGTTGACAGCGGCGGGAGTTCAGCCCATCGCGGGCCGGAGAATCGCTGGGGGGGGGGGGGGGGGGGGGGGCCATCGACCGGCGCGATTCCCACCCCTGCCGAATCTCTGCTGGCAGAGAATTCAGGACAGTCTGGTACAAAATCGGTCAAATGGACACTGTGTGCGGGATTCTCCGACCCTCCGCCGGGTCGGAGAATCGCCCGGGGACGGCGTCAATCCCTGTGCGTGCGGGTTATTTATCTATTGGGTGTGAGGTTTCAGGCTATTTTGCTGCTGCTATAGGCCCAATGATTATTTTGCTTACAATCAGCACAGGCGGAGGTGAGAGGCAAACGAACATCAATCAAAAGTTTTTTGATCGACCAATTTTAAAATTATACAACGAAAAATGGATCTTCAGTGTTATTTTTCTTTTTAAATTTAGTACCTACCTGGGTAGGGTGCTCTTTCCAAGAACCGGTGCAGACTCGATGGGCCGAATGGCCTCCTTCTGCACTGTAAATTCTATGAAATGATTTTTTTCCAATCAAGGGGCAATTTTAGCCTGGCCAATCCACCTATCCTGCACATCTTTGGGTTGTGGGGGCAAAACCCACGCAAACGCGGGGAGAATGTGCAAACTCCACACGGACAGTGACTTAGAGCCGGGATCGAACCTGGGACGTCGACACCGCGAGGCAGCAGTGCTAACCACTGGGCCACCGTGCTGCCCTATCTTCAGTGTTAAGATACACTCTTGGGCAGATGCCACCAGGAGTTTGTTTTGTTCTGTATTTTGGGTGAGATTGTTGTTTGCAATTTACTTTTTCCCTCCCCCCCATAAAAATAAATGAATTGGTCATTTGAATGTGTGGTTCAACATTGGTATCCAACAGTCTGGTTTTGCATATTCTTTAGCTTCATCAACTGCATATACGCAGTTTAAAAACAACCCGGAACTGGTGCCAGTAAAAGTGACCGTGGAGCCGTTAAAGAGAATTGGAGCAACTCGACTAGTTCTCCAATGCCCTCTGGGAAGAAACCCCGGGACTACACCAACGTGGTGGACTCAGGAATGCCCTCTGAAGTTTCCTCAAGTGCCAGGATATCAAAACCTCTGCAAAATCCACTACCAGCACCTGATGGCAACGAGGGAGAGCCATAAACGCAGACCGTGCCAGATCCCAAGGCTTATGCCCCACGCGTCTCCACCTGCATTTCTTTATAGAATCCCTACAGTGTAGGAGGCCATTCAGCCCATCGGTTCCGCACCGACCCTCTGAAAGAGCATCCCACTCCCCCGGCCCATCCCCGTAAGCCCACTTAACCCAAACATCCCAGGACACTAAGGGCCAATCCTGCACATTTTCGGATAATCTCATGCTAGTATCATATAATTTTTATTCCTTTCTCCCTCATAGATCATAGAATTTACAGTGCCGAAGGAGGCCATTCGGCCCATCGAGTCTGCACCGGCTCCTGGAAAGTGCACCCTACCCAAGGTTAACACCTCCACCCCATCCCCATAACTCAGTAACCCCACCCAACACTAAGGGCAATTTTGGACACTAAGGGCAATTTATCATGTCCAATCCACCTAACTTGCACATCTTTGGACTGCGGGAGGAAACCGGAGCACCCGGAGGAAACCCACACACACACGGGGAGGATGTGCAGACTCCGCAAAGACAGTGACCCAAGCCGGGAATCGAACCTGGGACCATGGAGCTGTGAAGCAATTGTGCTAACCGCTATGCTACCGTGCTGTCCTCATGAACTTATCTAGTTTCCCTTTAAATGTACGATCACCATCCATTTACCTCACCTATTCCTTTGGTAATGTTTGCCCTGGATTCACTACTGTATTTCCTCGTGACCATCTTATATTTATGACTGCCACCTTTGACTTCACGGGGTATTGAAATTTCAGCACGTTATAATTCATTCAAAAAAATCTGCCATCTGTTGTGGTAAATAAATAATTAACAGCTCCATTTAACGTCCAGCAATTAGCAACTTGGGCAACACCGCCTGTTGACACTGACTCACCTGTCTGTAGCCTACCATAATCATCCTGACCAAAACCATGTTGATGTGCGTACCCAATGATTCATCATGGTAGATTTCGTCAACCTGTAACAACAAAACCAAATGGTCTCAAGCTCAAGTATGTTGAAGTAAATGTGCTCCTGCTGGACAAGTTACTGCACAGAGGTGATTGCTGACGTGTTCCATCCTTTCTCAGATATTCTCTGTGCCACAGATTTTCTCTGTTTACTCAAGCAGTCAGCTTTGGAAAAATCAAAACTGGAACACAGGACAATGTCAGTTTTTCTCTCTAATTAACACCCAGCTAATAAAATTTCAGAAAGTTGGGGCGCCAATGAGGCACAGTGGTTAGCATTGCTGCATCACTGCTCCAGGGTCCTGGGTTCAAATTCGGTCTCGGGTAACTGTGTGGAGTTTGAACTTTCTCCCCGTGTCTGCGTGGGTTTCCTCCGGGTGCTCCGCTTTCCTCCCGCAATCCAAACGTGCAGGTTAGGTGGCTTGGCCATGCTAAAATTGCCCTTCTTGTCCAAAAAGGATAGGTAGGGTTACTGGGATGGGGTGGAGCTGTGGGGTTAAATAGGCTGCTCTTTCCAAAGGCCGGTGCAGACTGGATGGGCTGAATGGCCTCCTTCTGCACTGTAAATTCTATGAAATGCCTCCCCGGACAGGCGCCGGAATGTGGCGACTAGGGGCTTTTCACAGTAACTTCATTGAAGTCTACTCGTGACAATAAGCGATTTTCATTTCATTCCATTTTTTCATTTTGAAACTTGGCGAACGATTTTATGGCGAACGATTTTATGAACAGGTTATTAATAAAGCTGTTTTTAAAACATATTTATGAATTGGAGATCTGTGGGAACTTATTTTTGTATTTTCTAAGTTGTGATTCATCGTCATCTATAAAAGTGACATCAGGGAAGATTACTCTCAATTCAGGTGACATCTAGTGGCAAACTTCAATCCTACCACTATATTACTGGTCAATACACCTGGAATTCTAAATCAAATGATCAACTCATTCACTTCTGACCCCCACTAACAAGAAAAGCAAAAGAAAAAAACTCACTAATGAAACCAATCCTAAAATAGAACATAATTAATTTAAGTCCTCAAAATTAGTCACAAAGGATCGGATACAATTCACCAAATAAGGAACTTCGGACAAATTGCCTGAATAATTCTCATCATGTCTCTGCACTTGTTTGAGTTTAATGGAATAAATGTCTCTACAAATGTCTCTACAGGGCAGCACGGTAGCACAGTGGTTAGCACTGTGGCTTCACAGCGCCAGGGTCAAAGGTTCGATTCCCGGCTTGGGTCACTGCCTGTGCGGAGTTTGCACGTCCTCCCCGTGTCTGCGTGGGTTTCCTCCAGGTGCTCTGGTTTCCTCCCACAGTCTAAAGACGTGCAGGTTAGGTGGATTGGCCGTGATAAATTGCCCTTCGTGTCCAAAAAGGTTAGGAGGGGTTATTGGGTTACGGGGATAGGGTGGAAGTGAGGGCTTAAGTGGGTCGGTGCAGACTCGATGGTTCAAATGGCCTCTTTCTGCACTGTATGTTCTAAGATTGATTAGGCAGGGCCTTCATGAGTAACTGAGCCGGGACCGGAGGTCGAATAGCTCAATTGACCGGGAGGCCGGTTCGTGATGTGGAGCCGTGCCAACATAACAATGATGGGAGATTGGACGAAAGAGCCACAGCTGTAATTTTATTGGCTAGGGGGGGCAACTATACAGAATTAACACGAAATCTACCTTGATGTTCTCACACATTTCTTTAACATTTTGTTTTGAAAGAGACAGAGAAAATAGACACAGGTTTATTACCTCTTAAATGAAAAGTCACACAAACCAACTTCATTGCGCTTGGGAATGAAGACAATAGAACGCAAGAGCGCCAACTTTAAATCACGTGTTCCCATTGAGCCCTCCGCTGCGCAAACATCTTGAGCAGTCGGATTAGAAAGGCAAATCTCTCCTCAGCTCCTGAATGGTCAAATCCGCCTCCCTTAGCTGTGCATATAGTTCAATCAAAAGAAATATTGCCTTAATCTGTGAAAACACTTCTCGCCGCTTTAGCGGCTTCATACAGAGTGGACGTGTTGACACTGGAAGGGATTCAATAGCTGAAGAAAGACGCGAGAAGCCGCTAATGTAGAACAATAAACGGAAGGGTGGCGAAAAAATAAATATGCCCACTCTGACATCAGCAGAGGACAAAGCTGACATTCAGCAAATCCCATTCGCCGGCCCGCACTGAACGACAGATCAATCTCCTGGCAGCGTGGAGTCTCCAGCAAGGCATCCTCTTTCATTGTGGCACACATAATGACAGGGAAGGTAACTTTCGTGTTTTCCATTGCGGGATCAGCTGCCCTTAAGAGTATCGATTTACCTGCTGGGTTAGCCGGTTGACCAATTAGCCAATATGCAAGGGAAGGGCCCGGTGGTCATACTCGGGAGAATTTTAAACGCAACCAAGGACTAAAAGAGTGTCCTGGATAAAGAAAAAAGCACTCCTATTGCGAGGGAAAGCTTCCAACAGGCTGCATGCAAGCTCACTGGTGCAACCGGACGGAGGCCCTTCAGGGGATCAGGGTTTGTTACTGTTAAAGGGAAAAATTCTTCTCTGAGGCAGAGGACCACGAAAACTATTTCAACAACGCAGATATTTAGAATCATCTTCTTCAATAGCTTCACTTGGGCAGTTATCGTTTTGACATTTAGCATCGTATTCATAATAAAAGTACTAATTCTAAAACGCTGAACGGTTAAAAAGAAAAGTTTCAGCTCCTACAGTCAACAGTCGAGAAGAGCGACAAAGCAGAGTTGATTTCCCAACTAAGGAGTTGTGTGTTAAAGGTAGCTTTTGAAACGAAACCAAATTCCAATAAACCCATAATTAGCTTGGCGAAAGGCATTATTGCTGGCCTAGAATTGCGATATTTAATTAAAGCACCACTGGAATGTGATGCTTGGATGAGGTGTGCGTCGCTCCTGAATCAATGACATTATTCTCATTTTTCTCTGTTTTCGAACAAGTGTTCAAGAGTTAGTCAAAATGAATGGATGGAGGACTGTGTGAGGGCTGATGTGCGACTGGCCACCGACAGCTAGTGTGGCAGGTAAAGGAACTTGTAAAATTACCCCTATAATAGGCATTCTGAAGGCTCCACGGCAATAGCACCAGCTCGAGTTGCAGAGAGTAGCAAGCTGTCAGTTTCAACCCCAGTCTTAGAATCACAGAATCCCTATTGTGTGGAAAGAGGTCATTCAGCCCATCGTTTGCACCATCCTTTGAAAGAGCACCCTACCCAGGCCCACTCCATCACTGCAATTCCAGCGAACCGTTGGACATCAACGGTCAATTTAGCATGGCCAAACCGGTTTAGCTCACTTGGCTACAGGGCTGCTTCATGATGCAGAGCGAGGACAACAGCGTGGGTTCAATTCCTGTACCAGCCGATGTTATTCATGAAGGCCCCGCCTTCCCGATCTTGCCCCTCGCCTGGAGGTGTGATGATCCTCAAGTTAAATCACCACCAGACAGTTGTCCCCCTCAAAAGGAGAAAGCAGCCTCTGGTCATCTGGGGCTAAGGCGAGTTTACCTTCCATCTTTGGTCTTGCAATGGTGGCCAACTACACTAAGGTAGCAGTGGAGATATAATTTATCCTCGTATCCAATGTCCCAGGAAGAGAGAAAACAATCAAGTTTCCAATGCCATCCATTGCACTGGCATAACCAGGTAAGCTGAATCCGAAATTGCAGTAGTGACTGTGGAGTGCTACTCTTTTGAGAGTCAATTCTGCAAATCAAATATTTATTGAATTATAAAAACATACTTCAATCGTGTCATTTTAATTTTGAGTTGAGTTGAACATGGCATAAGTTCAGCTCGCAAAAAGTTATTTTTCTCTAGCTATTCCAATCCCTACAGGGAGAATGGACAAGTAAAACCTTTATTGAAGTAACACATCTGTTCTAATGAGATTAGCTCCAATATCAGAGATGTAATCTACAGCTCTTACCTAAAAAACCTATGGCATGACTACAACAAAATGACACACTTCTGTCAAAAAATGAGTATCCTACGTAGAGTTTGTACACGAATGAGGTTTTCTGTGTCCAAGATCCAGAATTATTTTTATTAATACAATAATGACTACATGTTAATTGACGATGTTTCAGGCCAACAGGAAATAATTCTTCATGTCAGCTGTAATTCACAAGATGCCAAGTATCTCTTGGCAAAGCAGCCAGCAGAAAGGATCTCCAAACGTTTAAGAGGAAACGCCCCCCAATTCTAAACGGGTATTGCGATCTAACTTTGATAAATGCGTAAACAAAGGCGGCCTGGGGCAAGCGGTGAGGGAACCAAGAAGACGGGCGGAGACCTACTTGACCTCATCCATGTCGTAAATGCATCTGTTCATGACAGCATTGTTGTGAGTTACGACTGCACAGTCCTTTTTGGACAAAGTCCTGTCTTCGCATTGAGAACATCCCATCATTGTGTTGTGTGGCATTACCACCCTGCTAAATGAGATTGATTTCAAACAGATCTAGTAGCTCAAAACGGAGAATCCATGAGGCACTGTGGGCCATCAGCAGCACCTCGCGGTAGAATGCCCCACTCTGCCATCACCATCAGCCCTAGTTCAATGAAGAGTGCAGGAGTGGCAGCAGGCAGACCTGGTTGTGCAGTGCCTACCTGGTTAAGCTACAACCCAGGACTATCTGCAGACCAAACAACGCGAGTAGTATCGATTCCACAGACAGCGGAATAGAGCGAAGCTCTGCAGTTCTGCACAACCAGCCGTGAATGATGATAGACAATTTTAAAAACTCGCTAGAGGAGACTCCACAAATATCCCCACCCTCTGTGATGGGGAAGCACAGCACACCATTGCAAAAGACAAGGACGAAGCATTTTCAACAATTTTCAGCCAGAAATACAGAGTGGATGATACATCTCGGCCTCCTCGAGAGGTCCCCAGCAACACAGGTGCCAGTCTTCAGCGAATTTGATTCACTCCAAGTGATATCAAGGCTGAAGGCACTGGATAACTCAAAGGCTATGGGCACTAACCATAATCCAGCAATTGTACTGAAGATATGTGCCCCAGACCTAGCCGAACCCCAAGCTAAGCTGTTGCAGTACGGGTACAATGCTCAAATCCATTCAGCAATGTGGAACATTTACCAGCTATGCCCTGTCCACAAAAAGCAGGACAAATCCAATCCAGCCAATTACCGCCCCATCAGTCTACTCCACCATCAGCAGTGAGGCGGTGGCGTAGTGGTATTGGACGAGTAAACCAGAGACCCAGAGTTCATGCTCTGGGGGCCCAGGTTCAAATCCCCCCCACTGCAGATGGTGAAATTTGAATTCAATAAAAATCAGGAATTAAAAGTCTAATGATGACCATGAAACCGTTGTCGATTGTCGTAAAAACCCATCTGGTTCACAAATGCCCTTCAGGGAAGGAAATCTGCTGCCCTTACCTGGTCTGGCCTACATGTGATTCCAGATGTACAGGGCAATGAGGTGGACTCTTAACTGCCCCCTGAAGGGCAATTAGGGATGGGCAATGCTGGCCCAGCCTGCAATGCCCACGTCCCATGAACGAATAAAAAAAAAGTAACAGAAGGGTTGTCGACAGTGTCATCAAGTGGCACTGAACTCAGCAATAATCACCTCGCTGCTGCTCAGTTTGGGTTCCGCCTGGACCATCCAGTTCCTGACCTCATTACAGACTTGGGTCTAACGGAGCTGAACACAAGTGATTGCCCTTGACATCAAGGCATTTGACTAAGTCTGGCATCAAGGTGACCTAGCAAAACTGGAATCAATGGGAATTAGGCGGAACGCTCGCTACTGTTTGGAATCAAAGATGGCTGTGGTTATCGGAGGCCACTCAACTCGGATCCAAGGCATCGCTGCAGGAGATCCTCGTCCCAACCACGACTCGTTGTTTCATCGGTGACCTTCTTTCCATTATAAGGTCAAAAGTGTGGCTGCTTGGTCACTGCACAATGTTCAGCCCCATCCATGTCCACTGCAGCTTGGACAACATTCAGGCTCGAGTTGATAAGTAACAATCACGCCACGTAAATCTCAGGCAATGACTACCTCCCACAAGAGAGAATCTAGCCTTCTCCCCATTGAAGTATTGGGCACTGTGGACTTGTGAAGCAGACATATGCCACCAACACTGAAGGTGGCTCAACACTATTTTATTAACTACTGATAAAATAATAGACATACGATAACTGTGGGTTTACACGATGCTAGTTTAACTAGAGACCTGTGCCTGTCCGAACCAGTTGAATCTCTCAGCCTGTGGTGCGAGTCTGTGCTAGACTTGATGAGCTTCTGAGAGGCAGCATCCAGAATGAGCGGGAAAGGTGATGCCCTCTGCCTTTATGGTGCGTGTGTTCTAACTGGTGATTGGCTGCAGTGTTTGTGCATGTTGATTGGTCCGAGTGTATGTCCATCAGTGTGTGTCTGCACCATGATATACTGGTGTATATTATGACACCCATGGCATTCAATGGCACCCATGGACTTGCCATCGCGGACTCTCTGTCAGGGGTAGTGGCACAGTTGCAATGTTACCATTTAGTAATCCAGAGGCCCAGGCTAATGATCTGAGGACACAGGTTCGAATCCCACCACAGCAGCTTTAATGAATTTAAATTCATTTAATAAATCTAGGATTAGAAAGCTAATCTCAGTAATAGTGACCATGAAATCATTGCCGAACACACCTGGTTCACTAATGTCCTTTCGGGAAGGAAATCTGTGCATCCGTACCTGGTCTGGCCTACACGTGACTCCAGACCCACAACAATGTGGTTCAAAGCTCCCTAAAATGCTGAGCAAGACCCACAGTTGTATCAGACAGCTACAGGAATGAAACCAGACAGATCACCTCTGCAACAGAGACGACAACAGCCCCGTCACCCCTGCAACGTCCTCCTCACTAACATCTGGGGGGTGTGTGCCAAAATTGGGAGTCAAGGAGCAGCCTGGCACAGTCATACTCACTGAATCATAAATCACTATCCCTGAGCCACAAGGGGTGACGGTACAGTGGTACGTAGTTGGGAGCAACTTGCCCTGTGAGTTCTCAACATCAACTCTGGACGCCATGTCTCAGGGAATGGGAAAACATGAGCAAGGAAACTTGGCCAGGGTCACTCAGCTCCTGGCCTCATGGACAAAAGAGCTGGGCCGGAATTCTCCCCTACCCGGCGGGGCGGGGGGTCCCAGCGTAGCAGAGTGGGGCCAACCACTCTGCACCTTTAGGGGCTAGGGCCGCACCGGAGTGGTTTCCGTCACGCCAGCTGGCGCCAAAACCGGCGCCAACGGCCTTTGGCGCCCGCCGCCTGGCGTCGGGGCTGGCCGAAAGGCCTTCGCCAGTCCGCGCATGCGCCGGTACGTCAGCGGCCGCTGCCGTCACCACCGGCGCATGCGCGGTGGAGGGGGTCTCTTCCGCCTCCGCCATGGTGGAGGCCGTGGCGGCGGAAGAAAAAGAGTGCCCCCACGGCACAGACCCGCCCGCCGATCGGTGGACCTCGATCGCGGGCCAGGCCACCACGGGGACACCCCCCCCGGGGTCCGATCACCCCGCGCCCCTCCCCAGGATCCCGGGGGCCTGCTCGCGCCGCCAATCCCGCCGCCACCAGAGGTGCTCCAATTCCCGCCAGCGGGAGAGACCCGTCAGCAGCGGGACTTCGGCCCATCACGGGCCGGAGAATCGCCATGGGGGGCATGCCTATCGGCGCGGGGGGGCACGCCGATCAGTGGGGCATGTTTCCCGCTCGCGCCGATTCCCGGGTGGCGGAAAATTCCGGCCACGGCGGGGGCGGGATTTACGCCGGCCCGGGCGGTTCCCCGACAATGCGGGGGGTTGGAGAATTCCGCCCCTGAACTCAGGTATGGAGAATGACTGCCCTTGACATCAAAGCAGCATTTCACTGAGTGTGGCATCAAAGGCCGAGCAAAAGAGAGGTTATTGAGGATAATGGGAAAAAACTCTCCACTGGTTGGAGTCATACCTAGCACAAAGGAAAATTTGTTTGTTAGATGCCAATCATCTCAGTCCCAGGATATCGCTGCGGGAGTTCCTCAGGATTGTGTCCGAGGCCCAACTATCTTCAGCCATTTGAGGAATGACTTTTCCTCAATCATAAGGGATGTTCTCTGATGATTGCATAATGTTCTGCACCAGTCCCAAATACTCCGATACCAAAGCAGCTTGTGACTACATTGCAACAAGACCTGGACAATATTCAGGCTTGGGTAGATAAGTGGCAAATAACATTAGAAAGAGAGGTCATGGAAAGGCGGTAGATTTAGAACTGAGATGAGGAGGAACTTCTCGCAGATGGTGGTAAATTTGGTGAACTCACTGCCCCATAGTGCTGTGTAATCGGAGTCATTAAATGACTTAAAAAACGGGTTAAAGCGATATGGGGAACAGGTGGGGAGGTGGCTTTGAGATCAGCCATGATCTGATTGAATGGCGGAGCAGGCTCGAAGGACTGAATTGCTGACTTCTGCTCATACTTTCCGATGATACTATGTATCATAGATACTAATATAGATACATAGAGAGAATCTAACCATCTCCCCCTTAAGGTTGCAATGGCATTGTCATCATTGAATCCTTCGCCATCAACAATAGAGGGGCTACTATTGGCCAGAAACTTAATCTGACCAGGCATGTTAATACTGTAGTGACAAGTTCAGATTTGCAGCAAATAACTCACCTCCCGCCTCCCCAAAGCCTGATGCGTGATGAAATACTCTCCACTTGCCCAGATGATTGCAGCTCCAACAACACTCAAGAAGTTTGATGCCTTTCACGACAAAGTCGTCCATTTGACTGGCACCCTATCCGCCACGCTAATCATTCATTCGCTCCACCACCGACACAAACTGACAGTCGCACGTACCAACTATATAATGCACTGCAACAGTCTGTCGTGGCTCCTTCAACAGCACCTTCCAACCCTCGACCTCTATCGCGCAAAATGAGCACAGAGGGGGCATTGGAAGTACAACCTGCATGTTTCCATCCAAGTCACGCGTCAGCCTGACTCAGAACGAGACGCTGTTCCTCCGCTGTCGCTGGGTCAAAAACCCTGCAACGCCCACCCTCGCAGCACTGATGGTGCACCTACACCACAGGAACTACAGCAGTTCAAGGCGGCTCAGCACTACCGTCTCACAGGTAAATAGCAACGGGTGATAAATACTGGCCTAGACAGCAACATTCTCAGCCCATGAATGAATTAAAACGTGGCACCGGCTACAGTGAAGCGTTCGGCCTGTGCTGCACTCGGAGAGTCGGCCTGGTTTATGGGCTCAAATTTCTGAAGTGTAATTGAATCCATCACCTTCTGACTCAGGTATCCTGTTTTACTTTTGCATTTGATTCGTGGTATTACGTATCCTTACCATTAAACGCTCACATGTAATCCATTCACCTTTGTAGTATTGATGAGGGTCGCACAATGGGTAACACTGTTGATTCACAGCTCCCAGGTTCAATTCCCGGGTTGGGTCACTGTCTGTCCCGAGTCAACACGTGTCTACACGGGTTTCCTCCGGGTGCTCCGGTTTCCTCCCACAGTCCAAAGGTGTGCAGGTCAGGTGGATTGGCCATGCTAAATTGCTCCTTGGTGTCCAACAAAGAATGTTAGATGGAGTTACTGGGATAGGGTGGAGGTGTGGGCTTAAGTAGGGTGCTCTTTCCAAGGGCTGGTGCAGACACGATGGGCCAAATGGCCTCCTTCTGCACTGTAAATTCTATGATCAAAATGCTACTATTTGTACTTTGCTTCAGGCATAAAATTCAGGTCAGTTTAAGGGAAAAAGATTTAGAATCCTGCAGTAAGTCCGCCTAGCCAAATCTGTTTGCACCCTCATTGACGGTTCTTGGCATAGACAGACGTTGCTTGCGCCAGAGTCAAGTGTTATTTACACATGGTTCAGATGCAATTTGAAGATTGGCAACACCGATAAAAATTATTTTTGTTGACACAGCAAAAGAACAGCCGACTGGCAGGCTGTGGGGACAGATATCTGAGGCAGCTAAGCTCTTCGTCAATAGATCAATGTTAATAGAACTGATTTCTGGCACAGTTGAAACTTTTCACCCCAGAAACAAAACTTGTTGATTTAACTGGACAAGTTACGCAGTTGCTATTTTAGAGCACAGAACATACAGTGCGGAAGGAGGCCATTCGGCCCATCGAGTCTGCACCGACCCACTTAAGCCGTCTCTTCTCCCCCCCCCCCCCATCCCCGTAACCCAATAACCCAACCTAACCTTTTTGCTCACAAAGGCCAATTTAGCATGGCCAATCCACCTAACCTGCACATCTTTGGACTGTGGCAGAAACCGGAGCACCCGGAGGAAACCCACGCAGACATTGGGAGAAAGTGCAAACTCCACACAGATAGTCGGCCGAGGTCAGAATCGAACCAGGGTCCCTGGCACTGTGAGGCAGCAGTGCTAACCACTCTGCAGGAGATCCCCAGTGATGAGGGGGCTAGAAATCGTGAACTACAGATCATGGGAGGTTGCTGATCAGATCAGAGGGGCCAGAACTGGTACCACGGGAGGCCCAAGGGTTTTGCTTCAGTGGCTGCAGGGCAGCATGTATACTCCACTTGACCCACAAGGAGTGCTATAAAAAAAAATCCTACCTTGCTGAGCTGGCAGCTCTCGTCTGTATTTCGCCGCAGGGTTTCCAGAGTCATGGAAGCCGGCCAGAAACTGCTAAACTTTAATGAAACTACCAAATGCATGGAGGAAGTCTGATAACAAAGTGTCCTGCCCATCCAAGAGAGAGTCAAATCACACACTACAGAAAGAACTCTTACAACGCCAGCTCCTTCCTCTGGTGAGTGAGAAGCGTGTTCCACAAACACATATATGGACAAAGTCAATGATGCAAGACGATACTTTGAATGCGAGTCTTTGCAGGTAATTAAGTCTTTACACGTCCAGACAGTGCAACTGGAGAGGGATAAACACAGGTTAAAGAGGGGTAAATTGTCTCAAGCCAGGACAGTTGGTAGGATTTCGCAAGCCCAGGCCAGATGGGGTTAATGTGGTGAGGCATGAATCTAAAGTCCTTCAACCGTTTATCATACTTTTCCTTTCTTGCTTTTTTTGCCCCCTCTCCACTAATCCAATTTTACACTTTGTGCTTTGCTCGACTCTCCTTCAAACTGATAAGCCAAAGGATGTGAGATTTTACAATGTCCCTGATGTGACACCGACATCGCTGAGGCATCATCAAGTCAACATTCCAACATAAACACAGCGCGACGTCAACGAGAAGCATAAACGTTCAGTTGACATTGTTCACTGCCAAACCTGTCGCTACAGCAATTTAGGAGAATAGGGAATGGGAAGAGTTGGCCATTCAGCCCCTCGAGTCCGTTCCACCATTCATTTAGATCGTGGCTGACCTTCTCCCTCAACGCCATTGCTCTTTCCAAGAGCTAGCGCAGGACCGTTGGGCCAAATGGCCTCCTTCCACGCTGCAAGATTTCATACACACATCCAACATCTCCATCTTCAGGGCAACGGACTTTTCAGCTGTGCACGGCCGAGCTGCCAGCAAGGGTCAGGTGAGGATACCACTCGTCATTCCAGTCAAGCTAAACAGGTCCTTTGTGCGAGTCTGGAAAATTATCTTTGCAAACTTTTTGGCCGCGCCGCAGGTGGACGAGCAAAACATTCACCATTTATGTGGCAACTTAACTTAAGCGCAACATGAGGATTGCAGGTGCCTTGCAATAGGTAGATGTCCACAGTTGCGAGATTTGATTCAGATCTGGGTGAAAGCGGTTGAAGCAAAACCAGAAGCACCTGTCCTTTCAATTGAGCCCGGCCAAAAATAATTATTTGTTTTGGAGGAAATGAGAAAAATGCAGTTGTAAATGTTAAAAAATAAGAAGGCCTATGATATATTGCGGGGCGTGACACACACATTATAAGCTTCCTGCGCTACCCTGGAGAGCAAAGCTGAAAATACAACAGCAAAATGCTCGGCAATTTCAATTTATCCTGGCCCACATCTTGTATATCTTTCCTCTCTCACCTTCTGCTTCTCCGGTCGCCTGACTGCTATTCGTCCAGGCTGCCTGAGTTTAATTTCTCAGCTGTGGCCTTGCCTCCTCTCTGCTGACCCCTTTGCTGAAAAGGTCCAGCATCCCACACAGTAAAGCCCTGAACCGAAAAATCTGCTCTGTTGCAATCCCCTGCTGCATTGTGGGAGACCACACACCTCACAATCCTCTGTCCATGGAAACTCAAAAGCGCACTGTGAAACTTGGGCTTTCGTATCGCACGAAGTCGCAAAACATTTTTGTGAAAGATGCAGTTAAATTTATTCCCCGCCAATACTTACTCAAAGTGAACACGGATCCCTTAGATGCCGGCACAAGAGGAACGATAATGGGGAATATGGGAATGGCAGAGATGTTGAACGAATATTTCATGTCTGCCTTCTCAGCGGAAGACAAGAAAATAAACAGAAGTAAGGGGCGGCACGGCGGCACAGCGGTTAGCACTGCTGCCTCACAGCTCCAGGGAACCCAGTTCGATTCCGGCTTCGGGTCACTGTCCGTGTGAAATTTGCACCTTCTCCCAGTGTGTGCGTGGGTTTCCTCCGGGCGCTCCAGTTTCCTCCCACAGTCCAAAGAAGTGCATGTTAGGTGGATTGGCCATGATCAATTTGCCCTTTAGTGTCCAAAAAAATGGTTGGGTGGGGGTTACTGGGTTACAAGGATAGGGTGAAGGCATGGGTGAAGGTAGGGTGCTGTTTCTAAGGGCCAGTGCAGACTCGATGGGCCGAATGGCCTTCTTCTGCACTGTAGATTCTATGATTGGGGGACCAAGAATCTAATGAGAGTGAGGAACTTTACACCAATTAGTATTGGTTAAGTAAAAGTGCTGGAGCAATGAATGGGGATGACAATTGACAAATTCCCCAGGCCGGTCAGCCTACATCTTAAGGTTGTAAAAGTGGTGACAGCAGAGATGCTGGGATGCACTGGTTGCGATCTTTCAGAATGGCCCAGATCCTGAAGCAGTCCCAACCGCTTGGAAGGCAGCACATGTAACGCCATCTTTGAGAAAGGAGGGGGAAAGAAAGGAGGGGAGGGGAAAGCAGAGAACGGCAGGAGAGTTTCGCCTGACACCGGCCACAGGAAATGCTGGAATCCATTATTCAGGAAGTGCCAACAGGCCACTGAGAAAAATCATCATGTGATTAGGCAGAGTCAACATGATTTTATGAAACGGAAATCACGCCCAGTAAACCTGTTTTTAAGAATGCAACGGATGAGGTAAATCAAAGCAAACCAGTGAATGCAGCTTTTCAAAAGGCATTCAATAGGGTGCCACATGAAAGGCTGTTGCACAAGATAAAGGCTCATGGGGTTGGGTGGGTTACTAGCATGCTTTGACGCTCAGTTAAAGGGTAGAAAACAGGAATTTAGGGCCATTTTTGGATTGAGAGGTGAATGGTAGCGGGGTGCTGCAGTAAACAGTGCCCAGGCCTCAATCAGTGACTTAGACGATGGGGACGGAGGGCAATGTATCCAGATTTGCTGATGATACAAAGCTCGGTAGAAAGTAAGCTGCGGGGAGGACACAAAGAATCTTCAAAGGGATAGAAATAGATCAGCTGAGTGAGAAAGAAGGTGGCAGATGGAGTATGATGTGAGGAAATACTTGGTGGGAAGAATGGAAAAGGAGACTTCTTTTTTAAAAAGGTGGAGACCACCAAATATGTTGATGTTCACGTAAATCCCAGAAGGTTATCATGCAAAGTCCGCAAGGTAATTGGGTTGGCAAATGGTACGTTGGCTTTAGTGCAAGAGGGGTTGCAGGAGTCCAGTTCAAATTGTACAAGGTTTTTGTGAGGCCGCACCTCACATATTCTTTTTTTTTTTTAAATTTAGATTACCCAATTATTTTTTCCAATTAAGGGGCACTTTAGTGTGGCCAATCCACCTACTCTGCACATTTTTGGGTTGTGGGGGCGAAACCCACGCAGACACGGGGAGAATGTGCAAACTCCACACAGACAGTGACCCAGGGCCGGGATTCGAACCTAGGACCTCAGCGCCGTGAGGCGGTTGTGCTAACCACTAGGCCACCGTGCTGCCCTCACCTCACATATTCTGTCGAGCTTTGGACTCCATACGCAAGGTAGGATCTACTTGCTTTGGAGTTGGGGAGGCGGGGTGGAAAACAGGTTGACTAAATTCCAAGAATAAGAGAGATGATGAGAAGGAGTTGAATAAAATGAGTCTCTATTTTCTACAGTTTAGAATAATGAGAGATAATCTCATTGGGTCTTGGCAGGGGAGACTCTGAGAGACTGTTCCCTGGCTCAAAAGCCTGAATCCAGAGATCATAGTCTCAGAAAAAAGGGATTTCTGACTGAGAGGAGAAGCTTCTTCATGTGAATCTTTGGAATTTTTTATTCCTGAGGCCTCGGAATGCTCAGGGCTGGGATCCTCCCCTACCCGGCGAGGCGGGGGTCCCGGCGTGACGGAGTGGCGTGAACAACTCCGGCGTCGGGCCGCCCCAAAGGTGCGGAGAGGGGCCAAGCCCTCACATTGAGGGGCTAGGCCCGCGCCGGAGTGGTTGGCGCTCCGCCGGTTGGCGGGGACGGCCTTTGGCGCCACGCCAGTCGGGGCCGAAAGGACTTCGCCGGCCGGCGTAAGTCCGCGCATGCGCCGGAGCATCGGCGGCTGCGGACGTCATCCCCACGCATGCGCAGGGGAGGGGGTCACTTCCGCCTCCGCCATGGTGAAGACCATGGCAAAGGCGGAAGGAAAAGAGTGCCCCCGGGGCACAGGCCCGCCGGCCGATCAGTGGGCCCCGATCGCAGGCCAGGCCACCGTGGGGACACCCCCCGGGGCCTGATCACCCCGCGCGCGCCACCCCCCCCAGGTCCCTGGAGCCCGTCCGCACCGCCAGTCCCGTCGGTCAGGTAGGTGTTTTGATTCCCGCCGGCGGGAGAGGCTTGACAGCGGCGGGACTTCGGCCCATCGCGGGCCGGGGAATCGCCGAGGGGGGGCCGGTCGACCGGCGCAGTTCCCGCCTCTGCCGAATCTTTGGTGGCGGAGAATTTGGGGGACACGGCGGGGGCGGGATTGACGCCGGTCCCCGGCGATTCTCCGACCCGGCCGGGGGGGGGGGGTCAGAGAATCCCGCCCCTATTGTGTGTATTCATAGCTGAAATCGTTACACTTTTGGAGTCTAAGAGAATCAAGGGGAAGGGGATTGAGTGGGAAAGCAAAGTGAGATTAAGAGTCAGCCATGATCGTATCTCATGGCAGCAGAGGTTAAATGGGCTGAATGACCAACTCCTGCTCCTATTTCATATCTTTTAACTCCTTTAATCCTAGTAATTAATGACACCAACTACTGCAGAGTTAAAAATGCTGGCCATTCACAGTAAAGAAAGGACCAATACATGACATATATTATATAGGTATATATAAACTAATATATCATCTTTCATGAGCTTATGATACCCTTTAGCATTTTACAGCCAATAAAGTACATTTGAAGGGTAGGCGCCATTGCAATGTAGGAAATGTGGCAGTTAATTACCACACAACTAGGTCCCAGAAAGGGCAACATGATAACGGCCAGATTATATGTTTCGGCAATGTCGCTCGAGGGAAAACATTTGGGAAAGGTGCAGGGCTGCGAGGCAGTCACAATATTGTGAAGGCGAACGGTTAATGTTTCGGGAGAGGACCTTTGGGGAATTCTAACCCCACTGTGTTGCAGATTTCCAAAGTTCTGTTTTCATTATTGGCTGCAGAAAACTTTCTTCTCAACCCCCTTCCAAGGGGAAACTTTTAAGGGTGGGGGATGAATTTCGCTTGCGAAATAAAAACAAATATCGGCCATTCTCACTGGCAATGAAGGTGTACACCAGAATGCCTTTTACTGAAGACACGTAGTGTTTCTGCTCACAGGCACGATTGCAATCCATGGCATTCCGCACCAGGCAGCTGTTTATATTTGTGGTGACGATTATTCCAGACTGCGCTTCCTGTCTGCTACGCCGCACTACTCAGATAGGCCATAAACCCCTGTTACTACGGCACTGACTACGTATGCTGAGACAGGTAGTACAGTTAGCAGTGGCAAATTTTCAACGGTTGAATCTATAAAGTAGATCAACTAGAAAATCGGTTTATTGCACATCTCTCCTCCCCCAATTCTCACCCCAATGTTTCCCCCCTTCTGTCCTGAAGGCGTTGGACTTTGCTGGAGCCTGGACTCGCTGGACCGCACCCGAACATTGAGAGCCCATCTGCAAAGCTGGCAGACCTGCCTGGTCATCCACATCAGGACAGGCGCATTCACCATTATTTTCTCATCCGCTATTTCCTCACCCTCGTTAGTATGGCAACTGCTCGGCCCAAGATCGCAAGAAACTGCAGAGTGTGGCGAACTCAGCCCAACGCATCACACAAGCTTGCCACCCCCACATTGATTCTGTATACACCTCCCGCTGCCTCAGGAAGGCAGACAGCATTATCAGAGACCCCTCCCACCCAGGCATTGCCTTCTTCCAGACCCTTCCATCAGGCAGAAGGTACAGAAGTCTGAAGACTCGCACATCCAGACACAAGATCAGCTTCTTCCCCACAGCTACTATACTCCTCACCGACTCTCCTTCGGACTGATCTGTTCCCTGCAGGAACACTATTCACAACGTCCTATACTGCTCTCCAACCACTATTTGTTGATGTACCATTTGTCAAGGTGGTCTGTCAATTATTTTTTTTAATTTGTCTACTACGTACGTACTGCTTACATTCCCTTGGCCGCAGAAAAATACTTTTCACCGTACTTCAGTACATGTGACAATAAAAATATCAATCTATCCATTAAAACTAACGGCCAGAAAATCGCGACGATCATGAGCACAACAAGAATTTCCTGATGGTTGTCTGAAGATTGAGGCCCTGAGTTAGGAGTGCAGAACATAAGACCATAAGCCATAGGAGCAGAATTAGGCCATTCGACCCATCGAGTCTGCTCCGCCATTCAATCATGGCTGATATTTTTCTCATCCCCATTCTCCTGCCTTCTCCCCATAACCCCATATCCCCTTATTAATCAAGAACCTATCTATCTCTGTCTTAAAGACACTCAATGATTTGGCCTCCGCAGCCTTTTGCGGCAAAGAGTTCCACAGATTCACCACCCTCTGGCTGAAGGAATTCCTCCTCATCTCAGTTTTAAAGGATCGTCCCTTTAGTCTGAGATGGTGCCCTCTGGTTCAAGTTTTTCCTACTACTGGAAACATCCTCTCCACATCCACTCTATCCAGGCCTCACAGCATCCTGTAAGTTTCAATAAGATCCCCCCTCATCCTTCTAAACTCCAATGAATCCTCAACCGTTCCTCATATGGCAAGCTCTTCATTCCAGGGATCATTCTTGTGAACCTCCTCTGGACCCTTTCCAAGGCCAGCACATCCTTCCTTAGATATGGGGCCCAAAACTGCTCCCAATACTCCAAATGGGGTCTGACCAGAGCCTTATACAGCCTTAGAATTACATCCCTGGTCTTGTATTCTAGCCCTCTCGACATGAATGCTAGCATTGCATTTGCCTTCCTAACTGCTGACTGAACCTGCAGACGTGGAATTTCTCATGTTTCAGTTAATCCTGTTTTCTCTCAGCGTTCAAGAATATAAGACAAACAGGGTAATATTGTATCACTTGCATGTTTGTTTAACCATTAGAAAAAAACGGCGGTCAGAAACAATTCTTGATTTGCATTACTGTACTTTGTTGAATTATTGGCTGGTGCCTAATTGATCACATGCTGAGGCTTGAGATTTGTTCTTGTATTAATGCTGCTTTATTATAAAGAGAGAATGGTGTGATGTTCAGGTTTATGAAATGAGTGAGTCACACGCAAACCTGACTAAGCAACACAATACTCGAACAGGAATTATTATTTTTGCACATGTGCGTGCCTTTTACTTCCGGGATGTCTCAGTCGACGAAGGTCATGAAGATATGCATCCCAACATATTAGTTGGCTTCTCCAAAAGATTGGCATGGCTTGCAGGACAGGTTACACAGCCAGTGTCCAAACACTTTATCCTAACCGAGGGACTTAGAATTCCCAAAATGCTATTCAAATGAAGAATCATGGTCAAACTAAATTATTTAAGAAAATTATTCTTTAACTATTAATTTTGGAACCGATTGCCATAGGTTAAAGCTCAAAACACTACTGACTTTTGTTTTGTAAGCAAATATAAGTGGCTATCTATCTGGCAGAATATCTGGCCCCCAATCTTATCCACCTTTCCTTAACCTTTCTCCTCTTTGCTGCCCCCTTTCCCCTCCCCCCACATCTACAGTTCATCCTCTGATGTTAGTTTCTCTGCTGTTTGACCTTACACATCTTTTGTTCTCTCTGGGGACTGCCATTAGCACTCTTTCCCCTGGGTTTCATTAGCACTTGGTTTCCCTGGGTTTCTGTGGCTATGACTCATCTTTCATTCTCACTCCACAATATAAATATTTCCCACTTTCTCTGTCTGTTAGCTTTGACAAAGAGTCATCGGGCTCGAAACGTTCGCTCCTTTCTCTCCCTACAGATGCTGCCAGACCTGCTGAGATTTTCCAGCATTTTCTCTTTCGTTTCAGATTCCAGCATCCGCAGTAATTTTCTTTTATGAATCTTCACTGAACCTTCAGCATGTAAGAACACAAGATATAGGAGCAGACGTAGACCACATGGTTCTCACGCCTGCTCTGCCATTCAGTACAATTATGGCTGATCTTCTTCTTCGGCTCCATTTGCCCTTGCCGCTTGATCCATTGAGATCATAAATCCAACCCAGCTTTGAATATGCTCTATGATGGAGCATTTACAATCGTCCCAGATAAGACAATTCGAAAGATTCACAATCCTACAAGTGAAGAGGTTTCTCCTCATCTCTTTACCAGATGACTGACCCCTTTATCCTGAGGTTGTGCTCCCGGGTTCTGGATTCCCCACTCAGAGGAAGCAACCTCTCGGCATCTACCCTGTCAAGCCCCCTTTGCAATCTTGTGAGTTTCAATGAGATCACCTCTCATTCTTCTAAACTCCAGAGAGTATCGGTCCAATTCACTCAGCCTCTCATCATAGGCCAGCCCTCTCATAGAATCACTACAGTGAAGGAGGCCATTCGGCTCTTTCAGTCTGTACTGACCCCCTGAAAGAGCACCCTACCTATCCCCGTAACCCCATCTCTCATGCCAGGACAACCCTCTGAAGCCAGCAACCAAACTCGTGAAGCTTCGCTATACTGCCTCCAAGTCAAGTATCTCCTTCCGGAGATCGAGACACCAAACTTGCACACAGATCTCTATGTATGTCCCCACCAACACCCTATATAATTGCTCTCGCACTCCAGGCCCTTGCTGTAAAAGCTAATATGCCACATGCTTTCCTAATTGCTTGCTGTACCTGCATGTCATTTGTGTCCTTGTACAAGTAGACTCCAGTTTCTCTGAGCATTAAAAGGTACAATTTTGATGGTGTTTCACCATATTGAATAGCCTCATACTTCCCCACATTATATCCATCTGTCACCTTGTTGCCCAACCACTTGTCTAAATGTCTTTCCAGCCTCTTTGTATCCTCCTCACAGCTTACATTCCCACCTAGTTTGTATTGACATCAAACGTCGATGCCTCCATCCATGCTAATATATCACCCCCAACTCCAAAGACCTCATCTTGTGTATCAACTTTTTACAGAGGCAATGGTAGTGTTCTGGTACCATCACTGCACTAGTAAACCAGAGATCCAGTCATATGCTCTGGCGAGGTGGGTTCAACTCCCACCTTGGCAGCCGACGGAATTTGAGTTCAATAAATGTGGAATATAGTGAAGGCACCAATGAAAACTATCATAACAATAATCTTTATTGTCACAAGTCGGCTTACATTAACACTGCAATGAGGTTACTGTGAAAAGCCCCTAGTCGCCACATTCCGGCGCCTGTTCGGTGCCAGTTCGGCGCCAGAATGTCCAGTTCACCTAACAGCGCGTCTTTCGGGACTTGTAGGAGGAAACCGGAGCACCCGGAGGAAACCCACGCAGACACGGGGTGAACATGCAGGCTCCACACAGACAGTGACCCCAGCCGGGAATCGAACCTGGGACCCTGGCGCTGCGAAGCAACAGTGCTACCCACTGTGCTACCGTGCTGCCCCAAAGTAAAGTCTCCACTATCCCAGATGACCATCAGCTGCTCCCCACTTTGAGGGGGGAGAGCTGACTGGTGGTGATTTAACCTGAGAGTCACCACACCTGAGGCGAGGGGCAAGGGGCAAGGTTGAGAAGGCTTTCGTAAAACTCTGTTGATTCTGTTTGACCCTGCCATGATTTTCTAAGCATATTGTTAAAACTTCCTTCATAATAGATTCCTGAATTTTCCTGATAAGGGATGATGGGGTGATCCGGACTGCAGTTCCCTGTTTTCTTTTTTCTTCCATTCTTGAATAGCAGTTGTCTAACTTCCAATCTGCTGGGACAGTTTTAGACTCTCGGGGATTTTTGGGAAAATCATGGCCAGCTCATCCTACGCTGGGGTGTTCTGATTGGAGGGCAGCTTCAGCACAGTACAAGACTACCACCTGTCAATTCTGGCCAAATTTATAGCCCTCAGCAAACTTCAATGCAGGCCCCTGCACAATATCAAACAGAGGGCCAAGACCTGCTGCTATGGAAGAAAAAGAGGTGGTCGCCAAGTTGCCTGAAAAAAAAACGATTATAAACTCGAGTGAGTGATCGGTTCTGGAGAAGTTCGCAATCAAGGATTGATGCACAGGCCCCGTTTCGCTGATTCCTCTACCGATCTTTGAGCGCAGGACACCAGAACCACATCTTAAAGAGTGCTGGGTCAATCCATAGGAGTGTGGAACATCCCCGAGCAACTTCCACTTACAAAAGCAAATGAGATGGAAGGAGAGGGAGCAGTGGCAAAGAACAGTGGGTGAATAAACTATTTTCAGGTACCGAGTGTAACAATGTTGGCTGCGCATTACATTCGCATCGACCAAGCTGGATTCTCACAACTCTAAACATTAACCACAAGCAACGGGAAAAAAAGACAGTGGTGTGCGATGGAGGGTTTACATGTTGTAAGCAGTTGGATCAGTTAACAAAAATATTTATTCGCTACTTTGAAACAAATAGGATTCCATTACTGTTACATGTTTTCCTTCCAGAACCTAATTGGACCTCTGCAGCAGTTTCTACCTCCCCCGGCGGCAGTCATACGATAATCAGACCACCTTTGGAGACTGTTACAGATTGAAACCAACTTGCTACAAAACCTGACTTGAGGGATTTCTGAAATAATCTGATTAAGGTGTCAGGGACTGATGGAACCTTTCACTGAAAGCAGCATTCAGAAGGCTCGTAGCCAGTTACAGAATTAGTTTATGCGTAGCTCAAACTTCCACCTTAAAAAGTTTTATTCTGGCTGTAGTGTGCCTTTATTCGTTCATGGGATGTGGGCGTCGCCGGCTGAGCCAGCAGGTCTGGGATGTGGGCGTCGCTGGCTGGGCCAGCATGTATTGCCCATCCCTGAGGGTATTTCAGAGTCAACCGCATTGCTGTGGGTCTGGAGTCACATGTAGGCCAGACCGGGTAAGGATGGCAGATTTCCTTCCCTAAAGGACATTAGCAAACCAGATGGGTTCTTACAACAATCGACAATAGGTACTATGATTAACAATAACAAAAGATTTATGTTAACGATCGTCACGACAATCGAAAGTTAAACATATTACGGACACGCTCGATAGAAATCAGACACAAAACTGGTAATAATTGAATCGACTTGACAAACTGAAAAAAGCACCTCCATCCCTCGCAGGAACAGCCAACAGAAACATACTTTGCAATAAGGAAATAAGAAATTTACAAATGGGTATAGATAGGCTCAGTGAGTTGGCAGATGGAGTTTAATGTGGATAAGTGCCAGGTTATCTATTTTAGTTAGGACAATGGAAAGACAGCTTGGTATCTAAATGGAGAGGAACCTTTTGAGTGCTTCGTTGCAGAGGGATGTGGGTGTCCTTGTGCATTAATCTCAGAAAGAGTATAAAAAGTAGGGAAGTGTTGCTGCAATTGTACTATGATGTGGAGATGCCGGCGTTGGACTGGGGTGAGCACAGTAAGAAGTCTTACAACACCAGGTTAAAGTCCAACAGGTTTGTTTCAAACACGAGCTTTCGGAGCACGGCTCCTTCTTCAGGTGAATCTTCACCTGAAGAAGGAGCCGTGCTCCGAAAGCTCGTGTTTGAAACAAACCTGTTGGACTTTAACCTGGTGTTGTAAGACTTCTTACTGTGCAATTGTACTAGGCATTGGTGAGACCTCACCTGGAGTACTTTGTACAGTTTTGATTCCTTTATTTGAGGAGGGAGGTAGTTGCATTACAGGCAGTTCAGAGGGGATTCACTGTATTGATTCCAGAGACATGGGGTTCGTCTGATGAAGAGAGGTTTAGGCCTAGATCCTCTCGTTCCGATAGGAGATCTAATTGAGGTACAAGACGGTAGAAGATATTGAAAGAGTAGACGTAAAGAAGATGTTTCCACCTGTGGGGTAATCTAGAACGAGAGGTCATAGTTTTAGAATAAAAGGCAGCAGACTACTGCTCCCAAAGGGTTGTGAATCTGTGGAATTCGCTACCCCAGAGTGCGGTGGATGAGGGAACGCTGAGTAAATTGAAGGAGGAGATAGACCGATTTGTAATTAGTAATGGGTTGAAGGGTTATGGAGAACAGGCAGGAAAGCGGAGTTGAGGCTGAGAGGAGATCAGCTGTGATAGTATTGAATGGCAGAATGGGCTCGAGGGGCTGAATGGCCTACTCCTAGTTCTTATAACCCAGGGTAGTAAAAAGGAAATGTTGCAAAGACAGGAAATATGCAGCAGGTTGATCAGCATCTTTAAAGAGGGAAGAGATTATAATATTATGCGTGTCTCGTCCTTCAGTGTATTTAATGATGGCGAACATGCCCAAAGACAGGCAGACTGTCAGACATTGATATACACACACACACTACCCTGGTTTTTCTCTCTTATAGATGTTGACTGGCCTAATGCTTACATTTAACATTTTCTATTTCTATTTAATTAGCGCCATGTGAACTATGATTAACAATAACAAAAAAAATTAATGTTAACTATCAGGAAAAAGTGTTTATTTTTGCCAAAGTGATAAGCGTTTGATTTAATATTGTCAGAGACTACGGCCAAAAATAATGCGTATGCTCAAAACACAGCTGGAAAGTGGCTTGGTAGAGTTGCAATTGAGAGAGAGAAACTTTTTTAAAAATAAATTTAGAGTGTCAAATTCAGATTTTTTTTCCCAATTAAGGGGCAATTTAGCGTGGCCAATCCACCTGCCCTGCACATCTTTGGGGTGTGGGGGGCGAAACCCACGCAGACACGGGGAGAACGTGCAAACTCCACACGGACAGTGACCCAGAGCCGGGACTGAACCTGGGACTTCGTCGTCGTGAGGCAGCAGTGCTAACCACTGTGCCACCGTGCTGCCTGAGAGAGAGAGAAACTTTGATGGAGAAAATTCTCGTTTCCTTCCCTTGGCCTATTTTGTATGGCTTTATATTCAAAGCACAACTCCCTCTGATGGCCTGGTGCTTCAGCTAACTTTTCAATATATGCACCAGCGCAGTTGTCACAGGAATGCGGTGCTGAGTTGCAATTACTCACACAACTTTCGTGCATCTGTTTGAATTAGTCTTCTGCATATTTATGGAATTGAAATAGTGGCACAAATGATCTAATCGACAGGTCTGGAGATCAAAACATAGTGCACTCTGCATATGGCATCCCTCATGGGGAGTTGCAAGAATCGCCATTTAATTGATGCTTCAGTATATTAGCAATGCAAAAGAACTCTGACCACAATTAACTTATAGAAACCCCCACCATTTAGCTGGATAGCTGGGCAGAGGTACAATCGCAATTTATAATGACAGTTAAAACTCTTTAACATGAAATAAAATGAAAATCACTTATTGTCACAAGTCGGCTTCAGTGAAGTTACTGTGAAAAGCCCCTAGTCGCCACATTCCGGCGCCTGTTCGGGGAGGCTGGTACGGGAATTGAACCGTGCTGCTGGCCTGCTTTCAAAGCCAGCGATTTAGCCCAGTGTGCCCAAATGTAAGTATGCAAAGAGTTTTCTGTAAACAGCCCTGGGGGCTGCAACCTAAGAAGATGAAACTCGCAACTTGCCCATTTGCATGAATAGGTCAATTTTTAATTTAGAAAACCATATTTAAACCATGAACTAATGGATATAACCTTTGACTGTCGCTCCTATGATAGGGCACTGAATGACAGAAATAAACTAAAATCCAAAGGTCCTCCCGTTTCCTACACACCTAAAATCTTATAGAAACATATAAAATTATGAAGGGAATAGATCGGATAGATGCGGGCAGGTTGTTTCCACTGGCGGGTGAAAGCAGAACTAGGGGCATAGCCTCAAAATAAGGGGAAGTAGATTTAGGACTGTTTAGGAGGAACTTCTTCACCCAAAGCGTTGTGAATCTATGGAATTCCTTGCCCAGTGAAGCAGTTGAGGCTCCTTCATTAAATGTTTTCAAGATAAAGATAGATAGTTTTTTGAAGAATAAAGGAATAAAGGGTTATGGTGTTCGGGCCGGAAAGTGGAGCTGAGTCGACAAAAGATCAGCCATGATCTCATTGAATGGCGGAGCAGGCTTGAAGGGCCAGATGGCCTACTCCTGCTCCTAGTTCTCATGTTCTTATAACTCTCTATTCCTTTTCCCCTCGTGTTTACCAAGCTTCCCCAATAAATGCACCACGTTATTCACCTCAAATTACTCACCTCAAATTACTCGTGGCACTTTCTAAATCAGGGGCTCCCAAATTGTGCGCGAGCTCGGAGGCAGTAATGGCAGCCATGGAGTTTTGATAGCTGTGAGGCCCCCTGAAATGCTCACGTTTCCTTCTGTTGGCTGGCGTGGCCTAACCCCGTGCTCCCGGAGGTCCGAGACCAAGTGTGGGAAACACTGTTTTAACCGTCTCCGAGCAAAGTCGTTTCTCCCAAGTTCCCTGCTGGATTTGTTCCTATTATATTTATGGACCCAGGGCAGCACGGTGGCCTAGTGGTTAGCACAACCGCCTCACAGCGCTGAGGTCCCAGGTTCGATCCTGGCTCTGGGTCACTGTCTGTGTGGAGTTTGCACATTCTCCCCGTGTCTGCGTGGGTTTCGCCCCCACAACCCAAAAATGTGCAGAGTAGGTGGATTGGCCACGTTAAATTGCCCCTTAATTGGAAAAAATAATAGGCTAATCTAAATTTTTATAAAAAAAAAAATATTTATGGACCCTAAACTTGATCTCCTCACAAATGGAAATGTCATCTCTACTCTATCCTGTCAAATCCATTGGGTCACCTTCCGGCCTTCTTTTTCCCCCCACAAGAGCCAAACATTTGTTCAGTCGTTCCTGAGAGATAAAACCTTGGTGTCATCCTTGTAGATCTGTTTTTGCATCTTCCTCAGTACCCCCATATCCCTTTTATGATATTGAGACTAAAACTGTGTATGGTATTATTCCAAGTGTTCTCTAACTATTCAACTTTAACACAACAGGCAGATCGACTCCAGAGGCTTTTAAAATGGTGGGTTAGACTGAAGTCAAGAATTCCTGCTCCCATTCACAGCAATTTCCATTGGTGTTGGACAAGTCTTCACCCTGCACTCCCAACACGGTTTACCGCCCCCCTCCCCCCCCCCCCCGCCTCCCCAAAGAGGAGGGACCTCTATCTGAACATCTATTCCTGTTGATACAGTTGCCAGGTGGCTCCATTATGAATGTTTGGGAGAGTTATTATATGGCTCATTGGTTCTTTACATAATGAGTGAGTGGACATGGAGGATGCACAGGGGAATTGAAGGGGCAGGGGGACATGGTAAATAGGAGAGTGCATCGAGGGATCATGGGAGGCATGTCGCGAGCAAAGGGAGTGGTTTGGAGGGCTTGAGGGTGTGAGGGGTTATGGTTAGGTAGCCTAATAGCCTTTAACATACCTACGCCAAAAGACCGGAACAGGCCTATTAACCTGATCACCTTGGCATACACATGCCTCTGTGACCATTTCCGGAATGGTTCCGGAGTCAGCTTGCACAACCTAATCCCACCTGGACCTCTCTGGAGTGAATGCGGGGGCCACTAATATGGAGACGGGTCTGCAGAGATGGGAAACCTCCGGATTCGAGCTTCCCGCAAACATCTCTGCTCTTCGATTCTATCCCTTTCGTAGAGAATTCCATTACCGTTCTCCACTAAAGTCAATAGCAGCAATTCCATGTTAGAAGGATCATTCTGGTCGCAACAAATTTAACACGCGTCCCACTGGAGTCTGACTCAACCACCAAAATATGGCAGCAAAAGCAGTAAAGGAAATTACTCAAACTGGCAAAACTGAAGGTCACAGGCATTATATGTTCAGCTGTCGGCAAATGTGTTTCAGATCGTAAAACAATCTGTGGGAATGCGATTTTATGACTCGCATGAGCTTCATTCTCAGTTTATTACATCATTGGAACCCCCTCCTTGTGTTACGAAGTGCAGCACCGTCCTTCAGCTGCTTTTGAGAGCTTGTTAATCACTTTAGCCATGGATGACATGTCTTACTCTCCAAGTTAATCAGTGGATACTACAATGCATTTAACCCTAAATTTTAAATCAGAACTTCTTGTTAAAGCCCTGGATTCCATTGCATCTTGCACAGCCTGTTACTATCCCAGCTGTGTGCGTGTGTGCAGGGCTTCCTTTAGGCAAGGGGTTCGTGGGGGGGGGGGGGTCCCCCTATTATAGAGGTCCCTGTCCAGAAAGAGGGCGGAGGGCGGCACGGGTCAGGTCACCCCAGTACTTGGGGTAGGCACCCAGGAAATCTAGGGGTTGGTGGGTTCTGTGCGGTGTGGGGGCAATGGGCAGGGTGGGGGCAGTGGGCAGGGTGGGGGCAATGGGCGGTGTGGGGGCAATGGGCGGTGTGGGGGCAATGGGCGGTGTGGGGGCAATGGGCGGTGCGGGGGAAATGGGCGGTGCGGGGGCAATGGGCAGTGCGGGGGCAATGGGCAGTGCGGGGGCAATGGGCAGTGCGGGGGCACTGGGCAGTGCGGGGGCAATGGGCAGGGTGGGGGCAATGGGCAGGGTGGGAGCAATGGGCGGTGTGGGAGCAATGGGCGTTGTGGGAGCAATGGGCGGTGTGGGAGCAATGGGCGGTGTGGGAGCAATGGGCGGTGTGGGAGCAATGGGCGGTGTGGGAGCAAAGGGCGGTGTGGGAGCAATGGGCGGTGCGGGGGCAATGGGCGGTGTGGGAGCAATGGGCGGTGCGGGGGCAATGGGCGGTGCGGGAGCAATGGGCGGTGTGGGAGCAATGGGCGGTGTGGGAGCAAAGGGCGGTGTGGGAGCAATGGGCGGTGCGGGGGCAATGGGCGGTGTGGGAGCAATGGGCGGTGCGGGGGCAATGGGCGGTGCGGGAGCAACGGGCAGGGTGGGGGCAATGGGCGGTGTGGGAGCAATGGGCAGTGCGGGGGCAATGGGCAGTGCGGGGGCAATGGGCAGTGTGGGGGCAATGGGCAGTGCGGGGGCAATGGGCGGTGCGGGGGCAATGGGCAGTGCGGGGGCAATGGGCAGTGCGGGGGCAATGGGCGGTGCGGGGAGCAATGGGCGGTGCGGGGAGCAATGGGCGGTGCGGGGAGCAATGGGCGGTGTGGGAGCAATGGGCGGCGTGGGAGCAATGGGCAGTGAGGGAGCAATGGGCAGTGCGGGGGCAATGGGCAGTGCGGGGGCAATGGGCAGTGCGGGGGCAATGGGCAGTGCGGGGGCAATGGGCAGTGCGGGGGCTTGGGCACCGGATGGTCTCTACCATCGTGGCCCTGGCGGGATGGGCCGCGCGGTGGGCCAAGGGGGAAACTGGTCCACCGCAAGTTCCGCCTCATCAGGGCCACAATGGTAGAGACCACAAGTGAACCCCGAACATGTGTTTTCCGGCAGTGGGGACTGGAGAGCTCGGCAGGACGGAGCATTGGACACCGAGCCCACTCAATAGTTGCAAGTGGGTCATTACAACGTCCCGGGCGGTGATCCAGCCCGCTGTATTGGCACAGTCGGTAAAAACTAAACTCGTCGCAGAAAGACAAGTCTTAGCATTATACGTGCAACTACTCTTCAACAACATGATTACTGCCAATCAACCTGATCGCTACTGAAAAATAATTACAAGTGTGGTTTCATTTCATGTTAATTAGCGTTCAAGATTTTAAATACAAATTATATCTTTTCCTAAAATTTTCCTTTGTGCAAGGTAATTAGATGCCTATTATTGGCCCACATCTGCCAGTTTGAAACCCATTGCCTTAGTTGATTCCCTCTAACCTCAGTGTGTTGCTCCAGCCACACGATAATATTTCAGCAGCTCCCACCTTGTGCAGCTTCAATGGAAAATAAAGTTAAGGTTGAGTCAGAAATTTGTACAGGTCAAAATGGCAAGAGGCAAAGCCCTTCTATCACCCCCCCCCCCCCCCCCCCCCCCCCCCCCCCACCCACCCCCCAGCCAGCCAGCGTCTTTAATTCCCCACATCGCTACATTTTAGCTTTTACGATCAGGGAAACTGTAAATTGGACCAGCAAAGACTGCATTTATTTGAAACAAACCTGTTGGACTTTGACCTGGTGCTGTAAGACTTCTTACTGTGCTCACCCCAGTCCAACACCGGCATCTCCACATCATAGTCTTTATGCGGCCCACCAAGTCATTTAAAAAAAAATAATAATAATTTTTTTTTTTTAATTTTTTTTTTTTATTTTTTTTTAAGGTTAATGGGGGTGGGGGGGCTGTTGGGTTACTTACTGATATAGGGTGGATACGTTGACTTGAGTAGGGTGATCATTGCTCGGCACAACGTCGAGGGCCGAAGGGCCTGTTCTGTGCTGTACTGTTCTATGTTCTATATGAGGCGCCCAGAATCATAACCGGGTGAAGTAATTATTTTACTTAATATACTATGCGGCCCTTTAAAATTGTGAATTTCTGAATGTGGCCCTTGCACGGAAAAGTTTGCCCACCCCTGACTTAGAGTGTGACATTATTAATAATAATAATAATAATAATCTTTATTATTGTCACAAGTAGGCTTACATTAACACTGCAATGAAGTTCCTGTGGCAAGCCCCTAGTCGCCACACTCCGGCGCCTGTTCGGGTACACAGAGGGAGAATTCAGAATGTCCAATTCACCTAACAAGCACGTCTTTCGGGACTTGTGGGAGGAAACCGGAGCACCCGGAGGAAACCCACGCAGACACGGGGAGAACGGGCAGACTCCTCACAGACAGTGACCCAAGCTGGGAATCAGACCTGGGTCCCTGGCACTGTGAAGCAATAGTGCTAGCCACTGTGCCGCCCATTAATGAGTCCGTGTAAAATTGAAGTCAATGGGGGCAGCTCTTCAACAGGCTGTGCAATGAGCACAAAGGAAGATGGGAGTGCTTGTTGGAAGACAGACATCTCAGTCCTCGGGCATCACTCCAGGTTTCCTCAGAACAATCTGCTAATCCCACCCATCTTCAGCTGCTTTAGTGAAAAAGTGAAAATTGCTTATTGTCACGAGTAGGCTTCAATGAAGTTACTGTGAAAAGCCCCTAGTCGCCACATTCCGGCGCCTGTTCGGGGAGGCTGGTACGGGAATTGAACCGTGCTGCTGGCCTGCCTTGGTCTGCTTTAAAAGCCAGCGATTTAGCCCAGTGTGCTAAACCAGCCCCTTTATCAATGGCTTTCTCACCAGCCTGCAGTCAGAAGCGGGGATGTTCCCTGATTGCACAGTTTTCAGTAAAATTGGCAACTCCTCAGATGATGAAACATCCCTTGCCCAGACACCACAACACCTGGACAACATTCAGACTGGAGCTCATAAAGTGGCAAAGGACATTCAGACCACATAATGGCCATCCAACAATAGGTTGTTTCACCATCACCTCCTGACATTCAACATTACCACCATGAAATCCCACGCCATCCACATTCTGGGGTGGCCATTGTTGCCAAGAAGCTTAATTGGACCAGCCATATAAATACTATGGCTCCAACTGCAGGTCAGAGGCTGGGAATTCTGCAGCGTGTGATTTACGCCCCAATGCCCCATCATTTACAAGGAACAATTCAGGAGTGTGATGGAACCGTCTCCACTTGCGTGGAGACAAGACAGCATTCAAGATGCTCAACGTTACCCAGGACAAAGCAGTCCAATATCTCATCAACCTTCTTAAAAGTCACATAAAATTAGTAAAGTCGCCAAAATTAGTAACGTCGCCATAGTACCAGATGACCATAGGCTGCTTTCCCCTTTGAGGGGGGAGAGCTGACTGGTGGTGATTTAACCGGAGGGTCGCCACACCTCAGGCGAGGGGCAAGGTTGAGAAGGCGGGGCCTTCATGGATAGCCTCAGCCGGGATGGGAATTGAACCCACGCTGTTGGCCTCGCTCTGCATCATGAACTAGCTGTCCGGCCAACTGAGCTATTTATAAAATAACTCAAGTTATTTTATAGGCAGAGATAGATTCTTGACTAACAAGGGCCCAAATGGCCTACTCCTGCTCTTCATTTGTATGTTCATATGTACACATGATCATAACAAACAAACACATTTCTACATCGGACGAGTTGCACTCACCTGCGGCCATTTGAGATGGCACCAAGATTAAAGCCATTCTGTGAAAGAGGAAGGGAAAGATGAGCCAACTCGCTCTTTTCTCACATACCCCCTGCTATCAGTCTGAAATAGAGATGGTCTAATGCCTCCCTCGTTCATTTCTACCTCCCTGCTGATTTTGTCTCACCACATTGTCACAACCCACACAATGCCTTGATCGAGAGGTCACCAATCATGACTGACAACCACAGGGGAAGGCTCTTCCTTAAGCCAAGGCTCTACATCGCTTAAATTTATCCTCCAAATTAACTGATTAAAGCTATGCAAGACGGAGGTGATCCCAATGACTAAAAGTGCTCACCAAGTGGGAGAATGGGATTCAGCGAGGTGGGTTACGTGGAGAAAAGTTCAGGGATCAATTTGAACTCTTACGATTTCTTGGTGTGACACCTCAGAACTAACGGTCCCAAAATCAATGAGGAAAAACATAACTAAAGCCATTTGGAGAGGATATAAGCATGCGCACAGAAAGAAACGGCCTGAGTGAGATCATTCGCTCATGTCGATTTCCACTATCAGATTTCTAGATTGAATCATTGGCTTGTTGGAGACAACAAAAGATTTAAGTTAATTATCGTACTTGCGAAATTCAAAATTTCCCAAATCCCAATTTGATCCAATGTTGACTCTGAAATGCTATGTCAGCACAATTAGTAATTGGCTGCCGGCATTTCAATGTATATAACAAACGGTAATTGAGCACATCGATCTTGAGTCACGCAACCCATTCAAGTTGTAATTCCTCCTCCTGTCATTTTTGTGAAGGTACCAATCCATTTAATTAACAGTTCTGCTCCAATAGCTATGGGAGGATATTTAGATGACCATGTTATTACTCAGTGTAAAAATCTAGTGAGAACGCGGAAAAATATAAAGACAGTATAGTTGTATGACACATATATCACCGAAAATAATTAACAGAATAAAATAAGAGCATGAGATGTTCATCTACTGCAAGAAAATCAAGGGTACAAATAGTACATTCGAGCACTTACAATATTCATCAGTGTCAGAACATAGTTCTGCACATGCTCTTTTCCATGGAAGCGCACAACCGAATCGTCTACCGCCAACAGAACTTCGATGTTGTAATCATCTTTCTTTGCATGTCGTCTTTTTCGTGCTGGATGACTTAACCTCCCCTCAATGATGTCGAGAGAGTTTGCAAGGTCGCCAACAGTGACTGTCGGGGCTGCGGTGGAATAAAGTTAGCAAAACAAAAAAAAATCAGTATTGCGTTTGCGATAAATTAATTGACGTAAATAAATATTGTTGAAATGATCCGCAGTTCCAAAAACATCCGAGTACTTGCCTAGCAAGCTTACTCATCGGCAATTAGGTTTATAAACTAAAGCCAGTGACAAATAACACAAAACAACTTAATACTCGAGTTGTGGTTTTGAAACATAGGTATTTGGCATTTAATCCAAATTTACAAGTTATTTATTCTAGATTAACAGATACTTTCCTTTCATATCATTAGAACTGAATTTCAGGTCAAGCCAGGCTGGGGACTCGCGATATTTGGGGTTGGGGTGGAGCCGGGTGTGCAGGAGGCGAAAGAGGCCGATGTTTTGGCCTTTGCGTCCCTAGTAGCCCGGCGGAGGATCTTGCTGTAGTGGAAAGATGCGAGACCTCCGAGCGTGGAGACCTGGATCAATGACATGGCGGGATTCATTAAGCTGGAGAGGGTCAAGCTCGCCCTGAGGGGGTCGGTACAAGGGTTCTTTAGGAGGTGGTAGCCTTTCCTCGACTTTCTGGCTCAACGATAAGGAACTAGGTCAGCAGCAGCAGCAACCCGGGGGGGAGGGGGGAAAGGGGGGGGTGGGGGTGGGGGGGGGGTCCTCAGGGGGGGTATTGTTTAAGTTAATTTGCTTATTGTTAATATATTTTGTTGTTTATTGGGTTTGGGGGGGTGGGGGGGCGTTTGTTACATGCGTTGTTACGGGTGCCGGGGGGGGGGGGGGGGGGTGTTTATTATTGTTATTATTATTATTGTTCTTTATTGATATATATTTTTCAAAAAATTCCAATAAAAATCATTTTATTTTAAAAACGAACTGAATTTCAGTTTTCGTAGAATCCCTCCAGTGCAGAAGGAGGCCATTCAGCCCATCGGGATTGCCCCAACCCTCTGCTCCCCAATCCGATCGCTGTACATCCTGCCTAACCTACACATCTTTGGGCACCAAGGGACAACTTTATAATGGCCAATCCACCCAACCCGCACATCTTTGGAGGAAACCGGAGCACCGGGAGGAAACCCACGCAGACACGGGGTGAAAGTGCAAACTCCAGAGAGACAGTGACCCAAGGCCAGAATTGAACAAGGGTCCCTGGAGCTGTGAGGCAGCAGTGCTAACCACGTGCCGCCACACATGCTTAGAATTCTCATGTTTAATGGTGACAGTTACAATCTGTAATGTATATCATCAATTACTCCAGCGCGTGGAACTATACACTCATTCATGTCCAGTGAACCATATACGTTAAGCAGAAGAGTGAAATATGAAAGCTTGCCTGATGGATATTCAGGTGCGTTATTAAAGTTAAATACAAGCGCCACAGTTGGTTCGTGGTTATCTATGGAATTCCTTGCCCAGTGAAGCAGTTGAGGCTCCTTCATTGAATGCTTTCAACATAAAGATAGATAGCTTTTTGAAGAATAAAGGGTTATGGTGTTCGGGCGGGAAAGTGGAGCTGAGTCCACAAAAGGTCAGCCATGGTCTCATTGAATGGCGGAGCAGGCTCGAGGGGCCAGGTGGCCAACTCCTGCTTCTAGTCCTTATGTTCTTACGTTCCACGTCATCAACGTAGGCTACATAAAGCAAGAAAATCACATCACTATCATTTCAAAACCTGGGAGGAATGTCAAAGGTGAACCAGACAGAACAGGTGATCAATTCCCCAGGGTCATATAAGAGATTCCCGAGCTGGCAAAACAGTGTGATAAATATCTCCCAAAGTTGAAGCTGACTACGAAACAAGACTACATTGACCAGAAACACAGGGCAGGATTTTCCGTCCCCACACGGCGGATCTCACATCGGAGGCCCACTATTGGCCAATGGCGGGCCTACTGGTCTTGCCACTGTCAACGGGTTTCCCCGTTCTATACACACACACACACACAGACACACACACACAGGCGAACGGTGCCACAGGAAGATCCCGCCGGCAAGAAAAGTGGGAAAACACCAGCCATTAATTCTGTGCCTCTCTCCGTTAATGCTGCCTGATCGGTTGAGTATTTCCAGCAGTTTTACTGCAAACAGGTTTGACCGTCTCTCGCATACATCTCCGCCTAAGAGTTGAAAATCCCGACAGTTCATCACTCCTCAGATTGAGTGTTAGTGTACTGCCCTGTCATAACTACACGCAAGATTTTAAAAATTAATTCCACTTGTATCTCCCGATTAACATCATAAGTGATAACTAAACAATCAAACGGCTTGCATCTCGCTCCTTCCGCCCTTCAAATTATTTTCTAAATGCATTCAATACTCAGCAAATGCCATACAACTACTCAATAAAACTATTTCTTTGCACTGCTTTCAGTTACCATCTTCCTACTTCACCGAAGTGCCAGAAAATATATTTGCCAGCATATGTAAAAGAAAATAGACATTCTAATGAGAAAAAAGCTCTCAAGAAAAAAGTTTCCGCATGAACGCGATTATTTAATATCAGAATTGCCTGAAAGGAGGTTTCCGACATGAACGCAGTGGGAAATCTCCATGGGCGGGTTCTCCGACCCTCCCGCCGGGTAGGAGAATCGGCGGGGGGGGGGGGGGGGCGGCGTGAATCCTGCCCCCGCTGAATTCTCTGGCACCGGAGACTCGGCGGCGGTGGGAATCGCGGCGTGCTGGCCTGCGGGCCCCCCGGCGATTCTCTGGCCCACGATGGGCCGAAGTCCCGCTGCGTCTATGCCGGTCCCGCAGGCGTAGATTGGACCAGGTCCCTTACCGGCGAGACCTGGCGGCATGGGCGGGCTCCGGGGTCCTGGTGGGGGTGGCCCACGGTGGCCTGGCCCGCAATCGGGGCCCACCAATCCGCGGGCGGGCCTGTGCCGTTGGGGCACTCTTTTCCTACGTGCCCACCATCAGCCTGCACAATGGCCGACACGTAGGTGAACCCACCCCCGCGCATGCACGGGGATGACGTCAGCATCCGCTGACGCTCCCGCGCACGCGCTGACTCGGCCGGCCGGCGGTGTCCCTTCGGCCCCGGCTGGCGTGGCGCCAAAGGCCTTCCCTGCCAGCCGGCGGGCGCCAACCACTCCTGGGCGGGCCTAGCCCCCAAAGGTGCGGAGGATTCGGCACCGTTTGGGCGGCCCGCTCCGGAGTGGTTCATGCCACTCCGTCCCGCCGGGACCCCCGCCCCGCCGGGTAGGGGAGAATCCCGCCCCTCGTTCCCGACCCCGCCACGGGACGTAGTCCCCAGATGGGAGAATTCCGCCCAAAGTCAGCGAGCAATGGCAGAGGTCACTTGCATATTAATCAGTAAATGGTATTAATAATTACATCTGTGAGGCCTGCATCTTTCAGCACTAGTCCACTATAACGTCTTTTTAAACTGCAAACTAATCATGTGATAAATTGCTTCATCAAATCTGTTGCAGTATAGGAATGGAGAAACCACGGAGGCTTTTAGGTTGCGGCTAGAATGTCTTCAGAAGAAAAGTGGATTACCACTAAGCAATGCCACATGGGATCAAATAGCCATAGTTTTACAGTCCAGAAAGAGGCCCTACGGCCCATCGTGTCTGCGCTGACAATCAAGCATCTTTCTATCGATACCCATTTTCCAGCACTCGGTCTTTAGCCTTGGACGCTATGGCTGGTGCATTTGTTTTTTTACAGAACAGAACATAATTAGAATTTATGAATTAGTATTTACAAAAATTTGGTATGTACATTGATTTGTTAAAAAAGTAAATTAAAGGGCAGCCTGGTGGCGCAGTGGTTAGCACTGCTGCTTCACGGCGCCGAGGTCCCAGGTTCGCTCCCGGCTCTGGGACATTGTCCGTGTGGAGTTTGCATATTCTCCCCGCGTTTGCGTGGGCCCACAACCCAAAGATGTGCAGGGTAGGTGGATTGGCCAGGCTAAATTGCCCCTTAATTGGAAAAAATGAATTGGGTACTCTTAAATTCATTTTTAAAAATAATAAAATAAACTATGTTGCACGAATACTTTCCGGTGGATATGGAAGATACCTTCACCTCAGTCTTACAGTTGTGAACCTCGGTTTACCCGAGATAATTGAATACGTATGTAGCAGCCAGCATGTTGATGCACAAACTCAGCTGGGTAAAGTCAATGACGCTGCTGGGCGAAAACGTTGGTCAATGACGGTGCAGGTCAGAGACAGGGTCAAAACACTGCAGTACAGATTCTCCAACTTTTATTTGCACCAAGCATAACTTTGTGCTAAGACCGCAGGGTCACTATTTTTTGCCCTGTATCAAATGCATCCTGCAGCTGCTGCTTCAACAGCAAGCTTGTTTTAAATCAGAAAATTGGCTATAACAGCAGCCTTTTGATATAAAAGTGATCTTTGAAATATCGAATCAACAACTAACTGTAAGGAGAATCTGTTCACAATCAAGGGGCGAAATTCTCCGACCCCCGGCAGGGTCGGGGAATCGCCTGGGGCCGCCGAAAATCCCGCCCCCGCCGTGGCAGAGATTCTCCGCCACCCGGAGAATTGGCGGGTGCGGGAATCACGCCACTCTGATCGGCGAGGCCCCTGCGGCGATTCTCCGGCACGGATGGGCCGAAGTCCCGCCGCTGGGAGGCCTCTCCCGCCGCCGAAGTTAGAACCACCTCTGGTGGCGGCCGGGGTCCTGGGAGGAGGGGGGGCGCGGGGCGATCGGACCCCAGGGGGTGCCTCCACGGTGGCCAGGCCCGCGATCGGGGGCCCCCCGCTCAGGGGCCCCCCTGGGTGCACTCTTTCTCCTCCGTCGCCACCACGGCCTCCGCCATGGCGGAAGCGGAAGAGAAACCCACATCGCGCATGCGCCGGTGGTCACGTCAGCGGCAGCTGGCCGCTGACGACACCGCCGGCGCATGTGCCGACCGGCGAAAGCCTTTCGGCCAGCCCCGCTGCCGGGGGCGCCGGTTTTTTGCGCCAGTCTTCTGGTGCCAACCGCTCCGGCGCGGGGCTAGCCCCCAAAGGTGTGGAGAATTCCCCACCTTTGGGGAGGCCCGACCCCGGAATGGTTGGCGCCACTCCCCTACTCCGGGACCCCCCGTCACGCCGGGTAGGGGAGAATCCCGCCCACGATCTCTAACAGCGACGAAACATTCACCTCTGTAGCACTTTACACTTTATGTCTAAAAATTGTTGCGAACAATTCTCATTTCGCACAAAAGCCGTCTCCAAATTCACACTTGGATGACTATGAGGCTCGTGGCCAGATTAAACTCGAGCAAATCTTCATTTAAGAGGTTAGTCTGTGTGGAGCTTCCATGCTCTCCCCGTGCCTGTGTGGCTCTCCTCCGGCTGCTCCAGTTTCCTCCCACAGTCCAAAGATGTGCAGGTTAGGTGGATTGGCCATGTAAATTGCTCCTTGTGTCCAAAACGTTAGGTGGGGTTACAGGGATAGGGTGTGGGCGTGTCTAGGTAGCATGCTCTTTTGCAGTGTTGATGCAGACTCAATGGGCCGAACGGCCTCCTTCTGCACTGTAGGGATTCTAGGATTCAGTCTCATCGTCGCTCACCACAGAAAAAAAAAACTTGAAACACTTTAAATACCACAACAGGCAAACACTACGATTTTCTAACTAATGTTAATTAATTTTCTGTCGCTAATTTATGTCTAATTTTAACTAATGTTAACTAATTTTGTTAACTAATTTTCTGCTAACTAATAAACGCATTGGATATTTGTTGTACATTTATTTTATGAAATAAACTAAATTCAGTTTGTCTTAAATCTATATGTACACAGATTCATTAAATACAACCTGATCAAATTACACCAATATTAAACATAATTCAGAACAGCAACACTTGAGAGCTTAGCTAGTTTAGGGGCATATTTCCTCGCTTGTTTAATGTTGCATTAACCCTGATGAAAGGTAAGATGATATGGCCAATACAGGGGTATTCTCTTGCCTTGACAATGAAGGCCTGCAGACATTTGCTGGTCCAAGTCAAGAAACATCGCCACACAGGATCACCACGGCTTGGCCCTTGTTTTGCATGCAAAGAATTCTATTTTGGATGACTTTGAGAAGTGTTTGCCAAAGACCGGGGAAGGAAAATAGCACATAACCACGAGCTTCAAGGGCTGTGCACCAGATTTAGAATGCAAGTGACCACAGCAACAAAAGCCGTTTTCAGCCGTGCAAAAGCTGTGAAGGAAAGGTGCGCGCCAACTTCAGAAATGCAGACAATGGAACTATCCCTTTGTAAATGGGCTTCTTCAATCACACATAAGCCTTTGAACTGCCCTTGGAAAGGTACTACAGTAATATTGATGGCCAACTAAGTTTATAAACATCGTCTGCCGCCTACATGACAACATGAAGCTTTGCACAAGTCGAGAAGACATAGCCAGAGTGAGGCACATCGAGAGTGGGAATTGCAAATTGGTAATTTGGTGCACGGAGGTCATTCGGAGCAGAGTGGGAGAAGGTGCTTTTTCCCTACTGTTTTGTTCTCTCTTTTTCTTCTGGCCTGTAACTTTTAATCTGCAGGGAGAGAACCAGAGAGCATCTGAGACCCTGGGTGAGTTCTCCCAGTGAGCCAGAGAAGACACAGCCAGAGTGACGCACAACCAAGAGTGAGTTTGGGCTGTAGTCTCATGGCGCCGAGGTCCCAGGTTCGATCCCGGCTCTGGGTCTCTGTCTGTGTGGAGCTTGCACATTCTCCCCACAACCCAAAGATGTTCAGGGGAGGTGGATTGGCCACGCTAAATTGCCCCTTAATCGGAAAAAATGAATTGGGTACTCTAAAGTTTTTTTTAAAAAGAGTGAGTTTGGGAATTTGAAGCTAGGTGGGGGGGAGGTGCTTTTAACCCTGGTAAGTGGCTGGTAATTAGTTTTTCTTTCCATTGTCTAATTCATATATTTTTCTTTCGTTTTTTGAAATTGTAGTTGTATAAGTTTACCTAAGGTTTAAGACATGGCAGGAGATCCCAGACCCGTGTAATGCTCCTCGTGTGCGATGTGGGAGTTCAGGGACACGTCCACTGTCCCTGGCTCTTTCACGTGCAAGAAGTGTGTTCAGTTGCAGCTCTTGTTAGACCGCTTGACAGCTCTGGAGCTGCGGATGGACTCACTTTGGAGCATCCGCGATGCTGAGGAGGTCGTGGATAGCACGTTTAGCGAGTTGGTCACACCGCAGGTGAAAGTTACTGAGGGAGATAGAAAATGGGTGACCAAAAGACAGAGCAAGAGTAGGAAGGCAGTGCAGGTGTCCCCTGCGGTCATCTCCCTGCAAAACAGATATACGCTTTGGATACTGTTGGGGCAGATGGCTCACCAGGGGAAAGCAGCAGCAGCCAGGTTCATGGCACCGTGGCTGGCTCTGCTGCACAGCAGGGCAGGAAGAAAAATGGCAGGGCTATAGTGATAGGGGACTCGATTGTAAGGGGAATAGACAGGCGGTTCTGTGGATGCAATCGAGACTCCAGGATGGTATGTTGCCTCCCTGGTGCAAGGGTCAAGGATGTCTCGGAGCGGCTGCAGGACATTCTGCCGGGGGGGGGGGGGGGGGGGGGGGGACAGCCAGCTGTCATGGTGCACATAGGCACCAACGATATAGGTAAAAAATGGGATGAGGTCCTACAAGCTGAATTCAGGGAGTTAGGAGTTAAACTCAAAAGTAGGACCTCAAAAGGTAGTAATCTCAGGATTGCTACCAGTGCCACGAGCTAGTCAGAGTAGGAATGTCAGGATAGATAGGATGAATGTGTGGCTCGAGAGATGGTGCAAGAAGGAGGGATTCAAATTCCTGGGGCATTGGGACCGGTTCTGGGGGAGGTGGGACCAGTACAAACCGGACCGTCTGCACCTGGGCAGGACTGGAACCGATGTGGCAGGGGGATGGGAACTGATGCAGGAAGTTTGAAGGTAGTAAAACAGGGACAGAAGCAAAAGGAAGTAAGGGGGAAAGTGCAAGGCAGAGAAGCCATAGTCAAAAATCAAAAAGGGCGACAGTACAAGGTACAGTGACTGAGGGGAGCTCAGTGAATAGGCCCAGTAATACTAAAAGGAATAAAACTGGAGATGTTAAGATTCAAAATAGAGGTAAAAAAAACCAACATAAGTGTACTTTACCTGAATGCTCGTAGTATTCGGAATAAGGTAAATGAGTTGATGGCGCAAATCATCGTGAATGACTATGATTTAGTGGCCATTACTGAAACATGGTTAAAGGATGGTCACGACTGGGAATTAAATATCCACGGGTATCAAACTATTCGGAAGGACAGAGTGGATGGTAAGGGAGGTGGTGTAGCTCTGTTATTTAAGGATGACATCCGGTCAATACTAAGGGATGACTAGGGGATTTTCACAGTAACTTCATTGCAGTGTTAATGTAAGCCTATTTGTGACAATAATAAAGATTATTATTTGTGTATCAGAATTGCAGTATGCTGATAATGCGTAGTCTGTGCTCATACAAAGACTGCTACAGATAGCTGACGCTGTGGCTGATGGCCCCCCACCCCCCGCGCATGCACGGACTTCCGTCGGCCGGCGGAGTCCTTTCAGCCCCGACTGGCGTGGCGCCAAAGCCCTTTCCCGCCGGCCGGCGCGCGCCAACCACTCCGGTGCGGGCCTAGCCCCTAAAGGTGAGGGCTTGGCTCCTAAAGGTGCGGAGGATTCCGTACCTTTGGGGCGGCCCGACGCCGGAGTGGTTCATGCCTCTCCATCCCGCCGGGACCCCCCCGCCCCGAGGTGTAAGGGAGAACCCAGCCCCTGGTTTGAATTCCATCCAGAAAGCAGTTATTTCTTTTCAAGTTATCAAGCAGTCTGGATACAGCTTTTAACATGCAGAGAGAGAGACTCCAAGAGACTTGTCTGTCTGAATACAGCAGCCCAATGTGAAAATGAAAGCAAAAAACAAGCCCCAAACCAAAGCGAAATAAAACTCAGAGCCACAGCCCAGCTCCACCCACACAATGACATCACTGAAGCCATGTGATAAGACAAAAACATTTCTTAAAGGGTCACTCCCATGACACCACTATGAAGGAAACTCATCACCACCAGACTCGGAAAGGGGTCATCCATGGTTTGTTGTTCGAACTCTGACCTTATCAAGTAAATTCTGGCTAAATCGCGAAATTAGACATTTTTCAAAAATATCGCGATAATCTCGGATCAGTTGAGATGAATGGGCCATGTTGTCAGAATGTCTACTTCAAGATTTCCTAAGTAGGTGCATTACTTAGAGCTAGGCCGGTGAGTCCACTCATCACAGGGGAGCAAAAGGAAATGTTTCAAAGGGAATCACAACATCTTCCATGCACGGATTCTTGACTAACATCAACACATGGGACGCAGATGCCCAATCACAACCATGATGGTGCTCCCTCATCGAAAATGGTGTCACGACCGGCCGATCAGCAAAACCGCCACCTTCGGGGGGAGAGGAAGAGAGAGAGAGAAAGAAACAGCAGGATGAGAGATGGAAAGAGCTGCTCAAGACAGCAATCAGTCACCACCTCTCCCGCGCAGCCTAATGTCACGAGGCTACTATCCCCAAGGAAGAATCTTCTTCACCGCAGGGGATTGCCGATGATGATGATGATGATGAAAGAACAAGAAAATGTGATTTTTGGCAATGTGGAGGCAGGAAATGCAGCGTGTGGGCCAGTGTTAGATTTAACGTTGCTTAACAAAGAACCTCTCGAATCAAAAGATCAAAACATGTATACAGGAAGGCAGATTACTACTTGAACAGGTTGTAAATTGGGAGAGGAGTGTGTGCAGCGGGACCTGGGTGTCCTTGTGCACCATTCGCTGAAGGTAAGCATGCAGGTGCAGCAGGCGGTAAAGAAGGCTAATGGTATGTTGGCCTTCAATGCGAGAGATTTCGAGTACAGGAGCAAGAATGTGCTGCTGCAATTATACAGGGCCTTGGTGAGGCCACACCTGGAATATTGTGTGCAGTTTTGGTCTCCTTCTCTGAGGAAGGATGTTCTTGCTCTTGAGGGAGTGCAGCAAAGGTTTATCAGACTGATTCCAGGGATGGCGGGACTGTCCTATGAGGAGAGATTGACTAGGTTACGGTTATTCTCGCTGGAGTTTTGAAGAATAAGGGGGGGGGGGGATCTCAGAGAGACTTATAAAATTCTAACAGGACTAGACACGGTAGATGCAGGGAAGATGTTCCCAATGGTGGGTGTGTCCAGAACCAAGGGGGTCACAGTCTGAGGATTCAGGGTAAACCATTTTGGACAGAGATAAGCAGACATTTCTTCACCCAAAGTGTGGTGAGCCTGTGGAATTCATTACCACAGGTAGTAGGTAATGCTAAAACATTGAATAGATTCAAGAGGCGGCTAGATATAGCACTTGGGCCGAATGGGATCAAAGGTTATGGGGAAGAAGTAGGATTAGGCTATTGAGTTGGATGAGTGTGATAAATGGCGGAGCACGCTCGAAGGGCCATAAGGCCTCCTCCTGCTCCTAACTTCCATGTATCTATGTATACATATAGGCCATGGCAAATGGAAATATTTTTGTTGAGTTTCCGTTCTCCTGCGGTCCTACAAATGAGTTACAAGACCAAAGGTTAAAAACCAGCTGTAGTTAGAACTGGGTGCCCAATTTACCTAGATGTAAAGAGGATTTGGCCACTGTCGCCAGAGCTACTTAAGCTTGAGGGAAGTAAAGCCATTCATTTCAATAAAAATAGATATTGCTCAGTTATCTGTATGAGTGGGGCTTTTGAAGACAGCTGACAGTTATTCAAGAGATTCATGACTAATTGAAATAATAGTTCAAACCAGAGGGTAGGGTTGGTTAGAACCTTCAAAGATAGTTCATGGGAGTTAAAGAGGCTACCAAGAAAAGAATACTATGTATAACTAACCAACTACAAAACAGCTTAGTATTAAGATTATAACCATTATAATTTCCTTCAAGAGTTTGTTAGCATATACTTGTAACTACATACATGTATGTTATTACTAGATGCTCACTTGTTTACATATTGTTCAATAAACGTGCAACAATATTGGGTTCAATGGGATGCTTTGCTGCTTCTTAATGTCCTATGGAGCACCAGTGTAATCTTGTAGCTGAAACATTTATTTAAATCTGTTCTCACAGGCGCACACCTGATTTAGCAATCAGAGCCACTGAATATATTTGAGACCTTTTTTTTCCCCCCCAATTAAGGGGCAATTTAGCGTGGCCAATCCACCTAGCCTGCACATCATTTTGGGTTGTGGGGGTGAGACTCAGGCAGACACAGGGAGAATGTGCAAACTCCACACGGACAGCGACCCAGGGCCGGGATCGAACCCGGGTCGCCGCCGCGAGGCAGCAGTGCTAACCACTGTGCCACTGTGCTGTAAGGCTCACGTAGGATAGTAATCTGAAGCATAGAAACCAAAGTATGTAGAAGAAGAAAGACAGCAAAGACCCAAAAAGACCCCTAATAAACAATCGCATTGTACACGTGTTACTAAGACAGTTAGTGTACTTGTCTGCTTAGGTGAGGGTTTCGTGAGTGAGGGCCGGCTGCTTCTTCATCATTTTCAAGTTATTTTTTGATGTGGAGAAGCTGACGGGTGGACTGGGGTGGGCTCAGTAAGAAGTCTTACAACACCAGGTTAAAGTCCAACAGGTTTGTTTGCAATCACTAGCTTTCGGAGCGCAGCTCCTTCCTCAGATGAGTCATTATTCGTAAGTTTTGTTTTGGGCTGAGACATCTTCTGGGACATCGCTAAGCTCCTGTTCTAACCTTGATGGTCGTCTTCCTGCTCCATGTATCTTCCTGCCTTTGAATGCGAAAACTTGTGCAAAATGTTGCAAATCATAGCAGCCTCTGATATTTTGGCAGGTACCTATGGCAACGTGACCCAAATCCATCCCAAGTATTCAACCGCTCCTCTGCCAAAGCAAGGAGGACGTAGGGACAATTTTACACGTTTGGATTACTCCTCTTCCAGGAAATTTGGCTGTGCGCTGCCCACAATTCCTTTGTCCGTAACGGAAGGGAAATTATAGGCAGTGCGTGCCTGAGCTCCTGCTGTGCACTCCAGGGGGTGAAGCTCGACTGTCGAAGCTGAAACCTGCAAAATAACATCCTCCTTCCCATAGCAAATCTGATGCCGACTTTAGTCAGGGATATAAAATGCTATTTAACAAAATGACTAGTTACTTTATTAAAATGTCATTGGCTCTAAAGGTGGAGTGGGGTGGGGATTAGAAACCATAAACTCTTCAATAAAATGCAAAGTTACAAGTCTTTTACACTCTCATATATAACGTTGTGAACACAGAAGCATTTTCAGTGCTTCTAAGTACGATTTTCTGAATATAATAGTCTGAAGTTTAGGACTGAAATGGAAAAAGATGTGGTGTAAAGATGATTATTCAAAGAAACCAGATAAACATTAACATTTAACTTTAATGTAGAATCATAGAATTTTACTGCACAGAAGGAGGTCATTTGGTCCATCCTGTCAGCATATACTTGAAAACTATATCTTGTTTTCCCCATGGTGCTTATTTTGTTCTGCTGTTGGTCGATCAGAGGATGTCAAAAGTGGTTAGAAGGTGACCATTACAATGAATTACACTTCACTTCATGGCTGGCCCATAGTGCTCTGACTGTGTTAGCTCATTTTACTGTGTTTTCTAACTGCTCAGCTCTATCCAATCACTTTTAGACTGCTGTACTTGCCACAATACACAAAGTGTTGTCTTGCCCTGTAACAAAAACAGCTAACCCCAGTCTCAGCACTGACAGGTGGCAGGCACAGCATTACGATCAAAGTCAGCAATGACTGGAAGCTGAACTGCTGCACTGCATTAGTCATAGAATCATAGAAACACTAGAGTTGAGAAGCCCACGGAGTCTGGGCCAATCCTCTGAAAGAGCACCCTGCCAAGGTTCACGCCCCGTCCTATGCCCACAACCCCAACTGCCCTATCCCCTCAACCCCACCTAACCTTTTGGACACTAAGAGGCATTTGAGCATGGCCATTTCACCTAATTGCACATCATTGGACTGTGGGAGGAAACTGTAGCACCCGGAGGAAACCCACGCAGGCACGGGGAGAAGGTGCAAACTCCACACAGACACCCAAGGTGGGAATCGAACCCACGTCCCTGGAGCTGTGAGGCAGCAGTGCTAACTGTTGTGCCAGCACATAGGCATGATGTATCAGAATTGTAGCCATGCCTTCCCTATGATAATGTTTGTTATTTCATAGAATTTACAGTGCAGAAGGAGGCCATTCGGCCCATCGAGTCTGCACCGGCTCTTGGAAAGAGCACCCTACCCAAGGTCACCACCTCCACCCTATCCCCATAACCCAGTAACCCCACCCAACACTAAGGGCAATTTTAGACACTAAGGGCAATTTATCATGGCCAATCCACCTAACCTGCACATCTTTGTGACTGTGGGAGGAAACCGGAGCACCCAGAGGAAACCCACACACACACGGGGAGGATATGCAGACTCCGCACAGACAGTGACCCAAGCCGGAATCGAACCTGGGACCCTGGAGCTGTGAAGCGATTGTGCTGTCCACAATGCTACCGTGCTGCCGTTATGTTCATAAAGAAGTTGACACTCGGCAATTTCTTCCACAAGACCACTGCATCAACTGTTTTCTCTTTAGTATCCATTTGGAATAATGTGCTTGTACAATACTACGCAAATATGTTGGATATACATCAGACAGGCACTAGTGTTAGCAAAGTTGCAACACTGTTACATGGGGCTTTACTCGATAAAGTTAAAGAGGCCATAGTCCCAGATGACCATAGGCTGCTTTCCCCTTTGAAGGGAGAGAGCTGACTGCTGGTGATTTAAGCTGAGGGTCACCACACCTCAGGCGAGGGGCAAGGTTGAGAAATCTTCATGAATAACCTCAGTCAGTACGGGAATTGAACCCACGCTGCTGGTGTTACGGACCAAGGTTTAGAGAACACCAAAGTATATCACACCTGACCCATGACTGTTTACAGATTTTGGTTATGAGGAGCAGAAGGGCCTACCTTTCAGATGTTATTCAACAGAAGCCTTAAGCACTTTTAATTAAAAACAAAGTTTATTCTATGAATTCTGTTAACATTTCTATAAAGACACACAGTAAACCTTTTTATCAACTACAAACATAAATACCCCACACAGCTACAGTTCTCTCTCTATATATATAAAAAACCCTTAATAACTTCCCTTTCAACTATTTCAATTTGATAAAATCCAATAAACCAGATAAACCCTTTTTACCAAAACAGTAGGTTTAAATTCTTTCCAGATAAAAGTTATCACTTTTAAATTATCAAGTTACCAATTATCGACTTGATAGAGGTTTATAAGATGATCAGGGGAATAGATAGAGTAGACAGTCAGAGATTATTTCCTTGGGTGGAACAAACCATTACAAGGGGACATAAATTTAAGGTGAATGGTGGAAGATATAGGAGGGATGCCAGAGGTAGGTTCTTTACCCAGAGATTGTGGGGGCATAGAATGCACTGCCTGTGGTAGTAGCTGCGGAAACATTAGGAACCTTCAAGCGGCTAGTGGACAGGTACATGGATTAGGGTAGAATGCTGCGGTGTAGATTGATTTGTTCTTAATCTAGCACAAAGGTTCGGCACAACATTGTGGGCTGAAGGGCCTGCTCCTTGCTGTATTTCCTAAGTTTCTAAGTTCTAAGTGATCTGGACGCCTTTTAGCATGCAGAGAGAGAGAGAGAGAGATAGAGGAGAAGCCTTCTTTTTCTGAATCCTGCTTCCAACTGCGTAAACCAAAAGTAAAACTCAGAGCCACAGCCCAGCTCCACCCACACAATGACATCACTCAAGCCATGTGATGAGACAAACACATTTCTTAAAGGGACACTCCCAAGTCACTGGCCTCGCTCTGTATCACAAACCAGCTGTCCAGCCAACTGAGCTCAATCAACCGGCTCCAATAGTTTACATCACTTAATGCCCATCATTTTGTTTCCAGTTCACTGCTGTGATCTCTACTTTTCTGCTGGTCTGGGGCATTTCTCAGTCCTTATGCGAGTGTTCTGCTTAGTCTCACCATCCGCGACTTGAAACATTCACTCTCTCCACAATCGACGCATAGTTGCCGCAGTCGGTACCATCTACAACTTTGCTCTGCAGTGCAGTCCCAAGGTTTCTTCAACAGCATCTTTCCAACTACTGACCCCTACCAGCTAGAAAAGCAGCACATGGAAGAGAACACGGCCACCAGCAAGCTCCCCTTCCAGTCGCACAGCATCCTGATGTGGAACGATATTGCGCCGATCCTTCGCTGTCACTCAAAGTCCTGGAACTCCTTCGCACCATGGGTGTAGATACACCACATGGACTGCAGTAGTTCAAGCCAGGGGTGGCTCATCACCACCTTCTCACGGGCAATTAGGGATTTTCATAGAAATAGAATTTCATAGAATTTAAGTGCAGAATGAGGCCATTCGGCCCATCGAGTCTGCACCGGCCCTTACAAAGAGCACCCTAGTGAAGCCCATGTATCTACCCTATCCCCGTATCCCAGTAACCCCCACTTAACATTTTCTGGACACTAAGGGCAATTTATCATGGCCAATCCACGTAACCCACACATCTTTGGACTGTGGGAGGAAACCGGAGCACCCGGAGGAAATCCACGCAGACACGGGGAGGATGTGCCGACTCCTCACAGACAGTGACCCAACTGGGAATCGAACCTGGGACCCTGGAGCAGTGAAGCAACTGTGCTAACCACTATGCTACCACGCTGCCCTAAAAGAAGGTTCCCAAAATAAAACACAGGTGGTGATGGGCTACAAAAGCTTGCTTTGCCTGGTATACGAAAATCACAAGAATAAATGCAAATATAAACAAATTTCCCTGGCTCTCTCTGTCTGCTCCCAGCTGTTCCAGTGCATCCATTACAATTTTCCACTGTGAACAGCAGGAACCATCAATATAGTCCGAAACATCAAGGGATCAACTGCAACAATAGATAGTAGGACTAACAATAATCAATCTGCCAACTAATATCCTGGACTCTCTCAGACAGAAACATAGGGCGCGATTCTCCGACCCCCACGCCGGGTGGGAGAATCGCGGGAGTGCCGGGCGATTCCCGCCACGCCGCCCTGGCACCCTTACGGGATTCTCCCACCCCCCCAAAAATGGCGTGCCGCGTTTCACGACAGGCCGCTCGGAGAATTGCCGCTCGCCGTTTCTAACAGGCGAGCGGCGATTCTCCGGCCTGGATGGGCCGAGCGGCCTGCCCAATCAGACGGGTTCACGCCGGCGCTAACCACACCTGGTCGCTGCCGGCGTGAACAGCGGCGAACGCTGCGTGTGCGGCCTGTGGGGCGGGAGGGAGGATCGAGCAACAGGGGGGTGCTCAGTAGGGGTCTGGCCCGCGATTGGTGCCCACCGATCGGCGGGCCGGCGTCTCTAAAAGGACGCACTCTTTTCCTCCGCCGCCCCGCAAGATCAATCCCCCATGTCTTGCAGGGCGTCCGCGGGGAGGACGGAAACCGTGCATGCTCCGGTTTTCACTCCGGCGTCGGCACTTAGATTCCCGTTGGGAGAATTTTGCCCATAAACTCTCTCTGTGACTAATTATTATTTTAGGAGCAGCACTCTGCACTAATATTTTTGCAACAAACCACTACACTAACCAGTTGAATTAAAAGTGTACAACGCTCAGGGTTCTTCAACGTCTTGTATTCAATAGAATCACAAAACGATACAGCATAGGTGGTGAATATTCAGCCAACTTGCAAGTGTGGCTTATCTGTAGAGCTCTCCAATTAACCCCACCCTCCTGACTTTTTTTCCACACCTGTACAATTTTCTTTCCCTTCCAAGTACTTATTCAAATCCCTTTTGAAAGTTGCTATTGATTCTATCACCCTTCCAGGTGGTGAATTCCAAATCACAATAGCGAAAATTGTATCAAAGAACAAAGAAAAGTACAGCACAGGAACAGGCCCTTCGGCCCTCCAAGCCTGCGCCGACCATTCTGCCCGTCTAAACTATCTTCTTCACTTCCGGGGTCCGTATCCCTCTATTCCCATCCAATTCATGTATTTGTCAAGATGCCCCTTAAACGTCACTATCGTCCCTGCTTCCATCACCTCCTCCGGCAGCGAGTTCCAGGCACCCACTACCCTCTGTCTAAAAAACTTGCCTCGTACCGTGGGCAGCACAGGTAGCATTGTGGCTAGCACAATTGCTTCACAGCTCCAGGGTCCCAGGTTCGATTCCGGCTTGGGTCACTGTCTGTGTGGAGTCTGCACGTCCTCCCCGTGTGTGCGTGGGTTTCCTCCGGGTGCTCCGGTTTCCTCCCACAGTCCAAAGATGTGGTTAGGTGGATTGGCCATGCTAAATTGCCCGCAGTGTCCAAAATTGCCCTTAGTGTTGGGTGGGATTACTGGGTTATGGGGATAGGGTGCAGGTGTTGACCTTGGGTAGGGTGCTCTTTCCAAGGGCCGGTGCAGACTCGATGGGCCGAATGGCCTCCTTCTGCACTGTAAATTCTATGATAATCTATGATCTACTCTAAACCTTGCCCCACGCACCTTAAACCTATGCCCCCTAGTAATTGACCCCCCTATCCTGGGAAAAAGTCTCTGACTATCCACTCTGTCTATGCCCTTCATTTCGCGCATGTTTTGCTCGCTCGCATTCTCTCAGCATTAACTTTCAGTCTCTGGTTATTGATCCTTCTGCCACTGGAAACAATCTCTCCCTTTTTACTCTATGAAAACCATTCACGATGTCGAACACCTCTTTCAAATTGCCGACTGTCTTCTCTATTCTGCGGAGAACAGCCCCGGCTCCCTCAGTCACACCAGATTGCCAACGTCCCTAATCCCTGGTATCACTATAGCAAACCTCTTCCCAAAGGGCCTTGATGGGCAGCACGCTAGCATAGTGGTTAGCACAATTGCTTCACAGCTCCAGGGTCCCAGGTTCGATTCCGGCTTGGGTCACTGTTTGTACGGAGTCTGCACATCCTCCCCGTGTCTGCGTGGGTTTCCTCCGGGTGCTCCGGTTTCCTCCCACAGTCCAAAGATGTGCAGGTTAGGTGGATTGGCCATGCTAAATTGCCCGTAGTGTCCAAAATTGCCCTTAGTGTTGGGTGGGGTTACTGGGTTATGGGGATAGGGTAGAGGTGTTGACCTTGGGTAGGGTGCTCTTTCCAAGAGCCGAATGGCCTCCTTCTGCACTGTAAATTCTATGATATCCTTCCTGAAGCATGGTACCCAAGATTAAATAGAATACAAGGGTTGAAGTCGAACCAATGTTTTATAAAGGCTGACCACAATTTCCTTCTCATTAGGGGCTGGTTTAGCACAGGGCTAAATGGCTAGCTTTAGAAAGCAGACCAAGGCAGGCCAGCAGCATGGGTTCAATTCCCTTACCGGCCTCCCCGAACAGGCGCCGGATTGTGGCGACTAGGGGCTTTTCACAGTAACTTCATTGAAGCCTACTTTTGATAATAAGCGTTTTTCATTTTTTTCATTTTTCACTATTCTATCCCACTAATAATAATGCCAAGGATCACAGCAGTCTTCTTCAGTTGTTCTGTCACAAATATCCATGTATGTATCAAGCAGCACGCATGCACCCCCCCCCCCCCGCCCCACACCCTTTTAAAATTTTATCACCTAGCTCACATTTCCCCTTCTTATTCTTCCTACCAGAATGCAGTACTTCACGCTGCTGAGCAAAATTCCATCTGCCTGCCATTTGCACATTTCACAAGTCTGTCACTATTCCCCCCCTCATTGTTCACAACACTTCCTCTCAATTCAAGTCATCTGCACACTTGGGAGCTTGTACCCTCTGCCTGCCCTCGTCCAGATAATTAACAGGTTATCAAAAATAGCAGAGGCCTTAATACTGACCTCCTGAGAAACACCAATGATACACTTCCTTCCAGTCTGAAATAACAACCATTCGCCACGACTTCATTCCAATGTTAACATCAGACTACTTGCGACAATAAAGATTATTATTACTTTCAGCTTCTGTCTCTTCGCCAATTTTGTAGGCATGCTGTCATCGGCCTTTCAAATCCCAAGGGTTTTAGAATTACCTACTAGATTTGTTGACAAAACTATGTGAAATTAAATGAATGAAAATCGCTTATTGTCACGAGTAGGCTACAATGAAGTTACTGTGAAAAGCCCCTAGTCACCACATTCCGGCGCCTGTCCGGGGAGGCTGGTACGGGAATCGAACCGTGCTGCTGGCCTGCTTGGTCTGCTTTAAAAGCCAGCGATTTAGCCCAGTGAGCTAAACCAACCTCAAGCACCTTTTGGGAGTGCAACACATCAACTCAATTATCCTCACAAATATTGTCTTGTCATCAAAGAACTTGAACAAGAACAATTAAACATTACTTGCCTCTGAGAAATCCATGATTTTCATTTATTAGTCCATAATTTTCCAAATACCAATTCATTCTGGCCTGGATCTTGTTTCAAACCGGCCATCTCTGGTAGTGGAACTTTACTTCATTCCTGCATTGTAGTTTGGGCCGAGATTATGTGCCCAAGCTTCCAGACCTGGGCTTAAACCCAAGAGGCAAACTATCTACCCACTGATCTACAACTGACACTCACAGAAAGGATTTCCAATTATTTAAGGGTGGGGAGGGATGGATCTTGTAAGAAATTTAAATAACTGCGCTCCCAACAGAGTCTTTGAACAAAATACTGCATTGCATACCTCGTTTAACACCAAATATTACTTTCTAAAGCAAGCAATTAATAAAGGCATTACAATGAACATCGATTGTGTTCTGTCACTGACTGGACTTTAACACCATAGCTACGTCTCAATGAAGAAGAGGGAACATGAAGTGTGTTCCTACTGAGCGTCAAACTTGGCCGTGGTACCAGTGACCTGGGTTGACACTGGAGCGAAGCACTGAAGTGATCCACAGAGTTGTTGTTGCAGCTGGATGTACTGTCTGAAGAAGAGTACAGGAATTCTGCTTCCCTCCCCGGCCAAGATCATTAAACAATAATTATCCCAGAGCCGTTTGTGGAATTTTGCTCTCTGGTGGTTGGCTGCCATAATTCCCCACGTTACCAAGTTACGACACATGGAAAGAAGGTCACTCTGGAATGTAAGTCGGGAAGCCATCAGGCAAGTGGGATTTTTCACTGCATATTCGGCCCCCCCAAAGAGTCGGTCAGAAACAGTTGGGTGCACAAGCCCGACAGCGCATTATTTCGGATTGTGATCAATGGAGACCTGCTTTACCAGCAGCAGATGTTTCTGCAAGAGTTCCTCAGGGCAACATCCTAAGCCCAGCTGCCTTCACCTGCTTCACCAATAACTTTCCCTCAATGCGGTTGTCGGAATTTGGACTGGTCATTGATGACTGCAGTGTCCAGCTCCATTCATCAGTCCCCGAGATGAGCTTTCAGCCACGAGTATTTCGTAATGCATTGGAATGTTTGCACTACATTAGCAATGCTTTATAAATGCAAGTTGCTGTTGTTCATTTCAGGAGTAGCCCATGCCCATAAACAACAGGACCTGGACAATATCCAGACTTGGGCTAATACAGACAAGTAACATTCGGGCCACCCAAGTGTAAGGGAACGATCATCGCCAAGACAGCACATAACCAGCTCCCCTTAATATTATCATCACTTAGTGCCCAACCACCAAACAACCTTGGGGGTGATCAGTGACCAGAAACTGTCCTGGGGTACACCATGTACCTGGGGCAGCAGGGTAGCATGGTGGTTAGCATAAATGCTTCACAGCTCCAGGGTCCCAGGTTCGATTCCCGGCTGGGTCACTGTCTGTGTGGAGTCTGCACGTCCTCCCCCTGTGTGCGTGGGTTTCCTCCGGGTGCTCCGGTTTCCTCCCACAGTCCAAAGATGTGCGGGTTAGGTGGATTGGCCATGATAAATTGCCCGTAGTGTGCTAATAAAAGTAAGGTTAAGGGTTGGGTTACGGGTATAGGGTGGATACGTGGGTTTGAGTAGGGTGATCATGGCTCGGCACAACATTGAGGGCCGAAGGGCCTGTTCTGTGCTGTACTGTTCTATGTTCTATATAAAAGGCTACTAGAACAGATTAGACGCTGGATATTGAAAGGTGAATGACTCAAACTCCTGCCTTCCCAAATTCCTTTTACTACCCAACAAGGCACACGTCGCGAGTGCAATGGAATACTCTCTAGCTGCCAGGATACATAGATACATAGATACCTATAACATACAGTGCAGAAGGAGGCCATTTGGCCCATCAAGTCTGCACCGACCCTCTTAAGCCTTCACTTCCACCCTATCCCTGTAACCCAATAACCCCTCCTAACCTTTTAACGAAAAGTCAACTAATGCAGCATGAGGCACTTGAGCAGCTCGCAGATGGCACAGCTAAGATAAGACCATACTGTCGTATTCAACTCTCCAAGTATAAAGCAGTTAGGAGTAGGAGCTATAAATAGAAATACGTGCGGATGTCCCTCAGAGAACACTCGCTGGTGAGCTGAAAAACCTTGATGATGCCTGTGGTGAATTATAAACCTAGTAATTCACACTGTGTTGTATTATATGTATTGTGTCCTTGTGGGCTCTGTATACGAGCCGTTGCGCGGCTCTGCCCATAGGGGGAAATGAGGAGTTTGTACTGGGCTCCACCCTTGGCTCCTCCCACTAACCGGAAGTATAAAGCTCTGCAGTCGTGAGCCTGCTGCCAGTTCATCTCGTCGCAGGCAGGCTCAGTTGTAAGACTATTAAAACCACTGTTCACTTCGAATCACGTGTCTTGTGAATTGATGGTCTCATCAATGCCTCAATCAGGAAAAGCTCTTGCGTCGTAACTATACCTCAGCAGTCGTGGACTCCACATACACATTATGATTATGCGCAGTCCACAAACTTAGAAATGGCAACTGCCAGAGGAGGAAACCAATTAAACAGAGAAGTTGCAAAATTAGAAAAATCTATGATCAGAGGTGTCCAATTAACACAGCAAAAGTTTAACAAACATTTGGCAACAAAATCAACCAAGAATAATGGCACATTTAGATTGCGATCCCGGAGGAGACAAACAAGCCAAAATAACCCAATCTCAACAACGCCAGCGAGAAAACTGATTAACAAGATTTTACCTTTGTAACCTGCAACAACCAAACCAAAATCAGCGTGAATTAAATATGAATTCAAGGGCAAAATGCGGTCAATATAAACTAAACATTAAACAGAAGATGCAACGAAAATGGATTTATTCGACAGTCGATTTAACTTATACAAGTCTAATTTCAGCCACAAAGTCCTTCCCAAGGTCTAAACATCCTTGGGTAGAATTCCAGCTCATTTTCATCAAGGATGCAGTCACCAATCCTCAGTGGACAGCAGCTATTGGTCAGAAATTATAAAGGGTTTCAAACTGCTTCAGCGGCGAACCCCAGCTCCACACGCACGGGGCTGGATTCTCTGGAGCGCGTCGCCAAAATTGTAATCGCCGATCGGGCGGAGAATGGATTCCAAATTCGAGGATTCCCAGGCGAGGGTGCTGTCCCCAAGTCCAATCCTCCTCTTTGTAACCAGGTTCGGGATGGGAGAGGAGGATGGGGCCAGCCAAATAGGCCGAGCAAAGTACATGTAGGGAGGCCCTTCAGGTGTGGGACATCATTGCTCTGCACTAGACTGGAGGAACTAAGGACTGGATGTCCCCACTATCACAGCCTTTCATCACAAGATCGCATACCTTAACATAACATAGATAAAATTAACGGAATACACTCACAGTAATACAAAGAACAAAACAGCACAGGAACAGGCCCTTCGGCCCTCTAAGCCTGTACCATGATATTAACCTTGGCCAAAACCCTCCGCACTTCCTTGTGCCATATCCCGCTATACCCAATGTCTGCACAATCATTTTAAAATCAAGCCTGGTTTTATAATAACAGCAATAATCTTTATTAGTGTTGCAAGTACACTGTAATGAAGATACTGTGAAAAGCCCCCAGTCGCCACACTCCGGTGCCTGCTCGGGTACACAGAGGGAGAATTCAGAATGTCCAAATTACCTAACAAGCACATCTTTCGGGACTTGTGGGAGGAAACCAGAGCACCCGGGAGGAAACCCACGCAGACACGGGCAGAACGTGAAGACTCCGCACAGACAGTGACCCAAGCCGGGAACCGAACCTGGAACCCTGGCGCTGTGAAGCCATTGTGCTAACCACTGAGCTACCGTGCTGCCCAGATTACAACGTGCACACAACTGCCAGCCATTCACTGATCCATATACCGGAGCCCTTTAGTTTTCCAGAATAAGTTGTTTTTTTCCCAATTTTCCTTTATCGTTCCTTCTTGAACCATTACCTTGCCGCTACGTTACTTACAACTACCATCTTTTGCGCAATTTTTTTAAAAAACGTTCTTGTGGGAGGTGGCAACAGTACGTGAGTAAAGAGTTGACGCCATCAGGAGAAAAGAGAAAGAGCGGAAATAAAATGCAAGTGAGGCTCATTATCACAAAACCTTTATTGTGAACAATGTACTTTAAAATGAACCAGTCAACAATATAGGAAAGAAAATGAAACAGAATCAATACTGTCAAAAATACTGACGGAATAAGCAGTTCAGCATTGCTAGAATTCCACATCTTCACAATAAGTGGAATGGTTATTGTATAATTCACCATTCTTTGAGCATCAGGTTGCACTCCTCTGTAAAAGACGCTCACATTTTCTAGCACATGCACAAGAAACATTCTTCATTTGCACCAGATGGTTCATGAGCCTCCAGACACCTGTAAGGTGACTGCTACAGAGAAGGACTGGAGAGGGGAGATCATCTGGGCAATTTTTAAAAACAGATCCATCACAAGTGCCCATATGTTCTGAATTCTAACGCTTAAAACTAATATTATTCAATTTACATTAAACGTAGACATCGTGTCTTTGGGCAGTTGGATGACACCGAGCGAATTTATTTCCTGTCAAGGTGGCAATGCTAAATATATTTCTTTTAAGAATTCCTACAGAGCAGAAGGGGCCATTCCGCCCATCGGGTCTACGCCGACCCCCTGAAAGAGCACCCAACTAGTCCCACTCCACTGGCCTATCCCCGTAACCTGCACATCTTTGCACACGAAAGGACAATTTTAGCATGGCTGATCCACCTGACCTGCACATCTTAGGACTGTGGGAGGAAACCGGAGCACCCGGAGGAAACCCTCGCGGAAAAAGCGCAAACTCCACACAGATGGTCACCCAAGGCCGGAATTAAACCTGGGTTCCTGGCGCTGTGAGGCAGCAGTGCTAACTACCTTGCCACCCAGAACTGCACTCGGACACAAAATTCTTTAAACAAACAAACTTGCGCCACAAACTCAATATCACTGACCCAAACATGCATAGAGACAAGAAAATTAACAGTCTCAGCAGTGCCTTAATCATCCTCATTAATGCTCTCAAATTTTTAATGTTTACTTACAATTAAGGTCTAACGGTAGATTTGAAATCGAGCACATTTCTCACAGCTGTGCACAGCATCAAAATCCCGAGTGAGTAAATTATATTGAAGTGGCAGAGAAACGCAGAAAGTAGATGTAACATAATAAACGTTCCAAAGTAGTGAAGCTGCAGGATGCAAATGTATTTTTAAGGAATCTTGGGAAGTCTGGTATGTGTCTGTGCAATACAATTTAAAGTTATCATTGATTATCATAGAATTTACAGTGCAGAAGGAGGCCATTCGGCCCATCGAGTCTGCACCGACTCTTGGAAAGAGCTACCTACCCAAGGTCAACACCTCCACCCTATCCCCATAACCCAGTAACCCCACCCAACACTAAGGGCAATTTAGCATGGCCAATCCACCTAACCTGCACATCTTTGGACTGTGGGAGGAAACCGGATCAAACCCACGCATACACGGAGAGGACGTGCAGACTCCGCACAGACAGTGACCCAAGCCGGAATCGAACCTGGGACCCTGGAGCTGTGAAGCAATTGTGCTATCCACAATGCTACCGTGCTGCCCATTAAAAGCAACTTTCTCAAATTATTTGGCACCATCAATAATGGTGCAGTGAAAACATTTTTCTTTGAACAGTTGCCACAGGAAGAAAGTACTGTATCTGTATTCCTCAATAGTACTTAAAGTATATTAAAGGTGCATCTGAATTTTATCCCACAGTTAAGTCACAATGTGCTCCAAAAAAATAAATGGAACTCCCCCCTTTAATTTTCCATAAACGAGTTGTCTTCAAGTAGTCTATCACTGGCAAGACATTGAACATTTCAAAAAGAGGACAGTGACCCAAACATAAGCAAGTGTCCTGTGGCAATGGAGGACCAAATATTGGGTCCCATGTCCAACACAGCGCCACTGTGCAGTTGAGCAGTGGGAAAGACCTTACACCCATTATTGTCTCTTCCACAGGATATCCTTTAGAAAAACACCGATCAAGTCCGTACCAGCCTCCCCGAACAGGCGCCGGAATGTGGTGACTAGGGGCTTTTCACAGTAACTTCATTTGAAGCCTACTTGTGACGATAAGCGATTTTCATTTCAGTTCAAGTCAGAGGATTTGAAGACCAGGTGACGGGTTAGCCTCACGCGGCAGGCGTTGACCATGCCGCACTCCCATCGCTGTCCCAGATCCTCCTGGATGAGGATGCGGACTGACCTTATCAGGGTCACAATGCTCATGCCAATGTACAGGTTGGCAATGCCCTTGCACAATCAACCCAGCTCGTTGCACAATACGATGGGGATGGGCACAGCTAATGGAGCAAATTGGCTCTCCCGTGAGCCTATTCATCACACTTGCAGAAGATCAGCGATTTTCTTCCATGATACTCCCTCAGATTACCTTCCGGAGCGCCTGAGAATGTGTTTCTACAAGGATTAAGAAACGTGCCTCCACTTTATTTTGTGGCTGAGGTGATAGACAATCAGGATCCTTCCAGCCTAAGATCCTCCCAAACGTGCCGGCCAATAATCCTGCAAATCTGTAAACAAAGCAAAGGAATGAATTTGAATCCAAAAAGCAATACCAACAACCTTAGTCACAATTGCAGCTTTCTATACTGGTTAAACGATAAATTAAATTATTGCGACACTGGCGTCTATTTTTAAATCTATCAATTCCTTCGAATTTAGCGGTTTCAAATTGCTATGAAGACAGCTGCAGTTTAACATAGTATGGTTTCACTTTAGAGAATTTACCAGTTGCTGCGGAATTAATTTTCTCGCTTCTGTTCCCAGTGTCCTCTTTCAGCCTCAAAACATTTTCTCCAATTAGAAAAGCAAAAGACATTTATTTTTCTTACTTACTTCTCCGTCCAGCGTCTTCTTTTTTTGCTCCATCAGGCCTTTCAGTCTTCCAAATTGAATTTACAAGCAGCATGGCTCTTGAAACGCCTCCTGGGTGCAGTCGCGAGTTTCAGAACTGTTCATTCACAAGTTGTGTCCCTTATACTGCGGTCAATAGATTTGTTTAGGATCTATCTTCACCTGTCTCAGTTACGACAGAAATGGTTTCCTCCATGTCGTGTTGGATCTGTACCCATGTGCAATGTGCTCATGCTAAAGAATGTATTAACACAATATACAGTGGCAGATTTAATGTACCGATTGCAGTACATTGCAATGTTTGCACATCTGGATCTCTTCTCCCTTACGTCCAATAGAATGGTCCTTACTGTCATTTCAATCGACATTTTATCATAGATTATCATAGAGTTTACAGTGCAGAAGGAGGCCATTCGGCCCATTGAGTCTGCACCGGCTCTTGGAAACAGCACCCTACCCAAGGTCAACACCTCCACCCTATCCCCATAACCCAGTAACCCCACCCAACACCAAGGGCAATTTTGGACACTAAGGGCAATTTATCATGGCCAATCCACCTAACCTGCACACTTTGGACTGTGGGAGGAAACCGGAGCACCCGGAGGAAACCCACGCACACACGGGGAGGATGTGCAGACTCCGCACAGACAGTGACCCAAGCCGGAATCGAACCTGGGACGCTGGAGCTGTGAAGCAATTGTGCTATCCACAATGCTACCGTGCTCCCCCACAAAAGCAACTAAAGAATTACTGCTCTGCCTTTTAGTCTGCTGTTGTGATTAAGGCCTTGGTCTGATTTCGACGGATACCCCAGCAGTACCAATAGCCTAGTTAATTCAAAGTAGTTTGGTGCTTTAGCAAAATTGAGTTGACCAATAGTTCAAATTAAGCAATTAAAAACTAAACAGCACAATTGATGCTTTTCTCGTGGAATGAATCGGCACTGGGCCAAGTCTTGCTGGAGCAGCACATTCGACGGCCCATTTCAGCTTAAAAACAATTTGTGTTGTGACATGCCAGAGGTGTGAACTTGGTAATAGGCCCCTTAGGTTAGGTGGGGTTCCTGGGTTACAGGGATAGGGTGGAGGCGTGGGATTAAGTATGGTGCTCTTTCCAAGAGCCGGTGCAGACTCGATGGGCCAAATGGCCACCTTCTGCACTGTAAATTCTATGACAGCGAGGTTGGGTGAGTCAAGAGTCAAATCAGGTTCAGAAATAGAAAAAAAGAGAGGGAAAGAAAGATCGGACGGAGGAAGAGAACAGAGGGCAGAAAATAAAACCAAGAATAAAATTTTAAATGTTTTAAATCTCTTAAGAAAACTTTTAATGCACAGGAATGAAACAGAACAGTTTAAATTGTTCTCTTTCTGGACTAGAGGTTGATTGGTATTGCATTCATTATCATATCAATAAAAACATATTTTTACTTAACTCACAATGTTAATTATCTGAGGCGAGTTTAACTAATGTGCAATTTTCCAACAAGTTCTTAAACACATCGGGAAGGTTAAGTCAACGGGTGGTGGAGATCGTAACTCACCCGTATCCCTTAATCCCTGAATTTGCTAACCAATCTACATGTTATTACAAGAGTAAGGCATTAACATGCTATTATTTTCCCCAGCAAGATTAGGCTTAGAATAAATGTCATCACATTACAGATTTTACAGCCATTTGACCCAACTGATCTATGTCATCATTTCTGCTGTAAATGAACCTCCCCCATCATGTTACCCATTTGATATAGCCTTTCATCCTCGTGTTTATCTAGCTTCCACTTGCTATTTGCCTCAACTACTCCTTGATGTAGCATGTTCCTTAACACATTTTTACCAAAGTCTGACTGAAGAGGTTTCTCCCTAATACCCTCCTCTGGATGTATGACCCCCTCTAATTTTCTCACTCCCACAAGTGGAAACATTTTCTTTAATGTACCCTACTCAATGCTTTCATGATCTTAAAGATCTCTCTCAGCTCATCCTCAGCTTTCTCTGTCCCAAAGGAAAGAGCCCTCGTCGGTTCAGCTTTTACTGATCAGCATACCTTCTCCATCCTGCAATCATCCTCGCAAATCTGTTTTCACCTTTGCCAATAATGTAAGTGAGCAACAGTGAAGATAGATGATATTCAGAATGGCAACATTAAGATGTGTGACAATTCCCTCAATGTCCCTTACGAAATTGGCGCAGTTATGACGTTGGGGTCAATCCATGTCAAAGGTTTATTACCAAGTTTGCAAACCAGAGCTCTCGTCATTCATGTACAACTTAGAGCATGCATTGTATTACCGTGACATCATCACTGATCATAGGCAACAGTACAGGCCCAAACACTGGCCGGGTCAAGAGTCAACTGCTACATCCATATTGAGGACTTATTATTCCCTCAACTATTTATACACAATGGCGCTTCTGCTCAATAAAATGTAACCATACATATATATTGTGATGAATGTAGGAATCTCAGATATATTGTATTATATGTAGTTGGTACAGTAAGGGTTAAAAGCCTGGATTAATGGGTGACTGCTGCAGTCAGGTTTATAAAAATCCTGGCTTGAAAGGCAGCAGGCTTTTTGGAGACAGAGGTGCAATTAAAGCATCATAAAAGTTGGGCTAATGGAATTTTGTCTGTGTAAAGAGAGTTCCCTGGGGAGTAGATAATTAGAAACATTGTGTTTACACTTAAATAATCAGGTCATAGGATTTGAGTGGGTTAAAGATGATATAACTAATGGGAGGAGCGAGGGATACACCAGGTCTCTAAGCAGGCAGGCAGACTTTAGTTTTTGGCTGAAAGGCAAGCGGAGAAGCATTTTTGGAAGAATACAGCCAGAGATTCTGCAATATTCTGACAGGGTTTAGATCTCTCTCTTCAAACAGTCTCAAAAGATCTCCATCCAATGTTCAGCAAGTAATCCTGTGTTTGTGAACTGTAGTTAAAAGTGGATTTTGACCAGAGATGGGTTTTGCTTGAGTGGAGATAAAAGATAACAGTTGAGAGGGTTTCATTTCATTATTAAGCATGGTCCAACGGGTAACTCTAAGCTATTGTCTTTATGATATTAAAGTTAATAAAGTTTATTTTAATATACCATATCCCAATTTGTGCGTAGAATCACTCTTGGAGTAAAGTATCCTTCCCTCACAATCTTACAAATTAATAAAATATTGAAGTTTCTGTCCGATATTCGAGGTTTGGTCAGAGATTGTAATAATATGGACACTTCAAAAGTGCTTCTGTGAAAAGTCTGTAAGTCAGGGGAAAGGAATAAACACCATCAATTTGCATGTACTACAGCCATTATTTCTTTGCGCCGCACATCTAAACAAACAACAATGTATTCACAGTATTTTTCACAGGACAGAAAGAAAGTACATCTTTCTATTTTCAGATAATAAAATCAAAGAAGGAACATAACTTAGTCAAAGACCGATTCATAAGCAATTCTTAATTCATGGAAAAGAACAAAGATTCGGTGGTTAGAAATTAAAACAAAACCTTTACGTGATGTTAGAGCAGGCGCAGCATTAATGCCGTGATTTTAAGAGGACGCCTCACCAACGCAAAACTGAAATAATCCCCACTTTCCAGCAACACATAACCCTATTTGTGAATACATTTATGAATGAAACCCTTGTAAACTTGCCAAGGCTCTTCAATTGCAAATGATATAGCTGCTCCTTTGTTCAACATTGCACATGTTCCCCACTACAGATGCATCCGTTAAGAATCAGTCAATAGGAAGCACATTTAAAGTGTCATCAAAGAATGTCAGAATAATGCACAATTTCATTGGCCGGTTAACTCGACCTGCACCATATCCCTTTCTCTTATTTATAAATAATGCACATAACTTCAAAAATCAGGCCCATATCTTTTTTCAGGGATTAAGCACATTTCATTTTCATCTGTGAGAAACAGATTCATGGGGCTGGATTCTCCAAAAATGGGGCAAAGTCCCCACATCAGTGTAAAAACGCTGGCGTTTCACTCTGGACTTTCCTTAAGGAAGTCCTGAGTGATTCTCCTACCTGCAAGGGGCTGGAGTGCTTCTCGCAGCTCTGGCTGCAGATACGGTGGCCCTGCACATGCGCACTGCGGTGACCACCCCGTGCAACATGGCCGATACGGACCACGGAGCGGCATCAAAAATGTAGGACCCCCGAGACTGGGCGCGCCCGCGGATCCCCGCCGTCCGATCGCTCCCCTGGCAATACATGAGGCCCCCCCGGTGATTGATTCCCGCACCCCCCCCCCATCAGGGCGGCCGCGGACTGAGTCCGCAACCCCACCGTAGGGAACAGTTTTGCGCGGAGAATTTCGGGGTGGGGGGGGGCGGCTTCTGTCAATGGCCCCTTAGCAACGCCGCATAGATCGCGCGCGAGCGATTCCCAAGCAGTTCTCCGGGGACCGGAGTATCGCGGGAGCGGCGGCGGCTACGATTTCTGCGTAAACGGGGATTCTCCGCCCCCCGCACTGAACGCGATTTTGGCACGGGGCTGCGGAGAATCCAGCCCATGAACTGTTTTGACAGTCAAATGAGTCCCACTCCGATCCAAGAGCTTCCTTAAAAACAGTACATGGTTGAATCACGGTGACACTTCTCAGGAGGGCTGTTTTGGTGAACTGCCTTGTAAAAGCAGAATGTACAAGCAAGCAAGAGGGTGAGGAAACCTGGCTGGAATAGAGGATGCAAAGTGGAACGGCATGCGTCAACACTCAGGCAGCCTCCGGCAACTTAGACCATTCTGCAATTCCCATGTCAGGGATGGATCCTCATAGTCTAACGAAGACTTTTGGGGAGAAGATAACTTAAATATTTTCAGCACTGTTCGCCCAATTCCTAATGAGCTGGAGTTTGCAATACTAAATTGCCAATCTTAACGAATGAAAGGCCGAGGCTCGAAACTGAAACTTTTATATTACTTCAAACAAGGAAGCTCTTCTCGATTTAGGATCAGAATCGAGCCACATCAGGCCTGGGAATGCTTGATGCGGACAAAAAAAAAAAAATGGCATGCACCTAAGCAGATTGGCTGTGTCTGACTTAACACTTGTATGCTCAAATCCCAGCATCCACTGTTATTTGAACTTTTTTGTTGTCTCTGGCGGAATTCTAGGTCGAGCGATTACTAAGAGGCAGCACAGTGCTACATCCCGGAGAAAGGAAGTGCTGTCTGGACCAGTTCCCTCAGCACCAACTTACATTTATGTCTCGCTTCGGAAAATATTTCAGAGCACATTATGATGGGGGAGAGATCGAGACCAAACAGGAAATTAATTGAATTGATGGGGGAGGGGAATGGGAAGGAGAGGAAATAACACAGAAGCCACGCTCTGAGATATTAGGTTTTTCAGATACTTTTGAAGACAGGGAGAGGTTGCAAGGGAAAATGTCTTTCGAAGAAAATTACACAGGGTAGATACACAAGAAAGATTGGCTTCTGGCTATCAGTTTAGCCCAGTCAAAATATTGTAGGCCGAATCCCAATTCCATATCTTCACTTGGCCGAATTATACAGCACATTACTGTGGAGTCACTGCATTATCTGAAGTTTTGGATGATACCTTTAAATGTGGTCCTTCCAGCCTGGTATTATTTGAAGAGGAATTTACATAGAATTTACAGTGCAGAAGGAGGCCATTCGCCCCATCGAGTCTGAACCGGCTCTTGGAAAGAGCACCCTACCCAAGGTCAACACCTCCACCCTATCCCTATAACTCAGTAACCCCACCCAGCACTAAGGGCAATTTTGGACACTAAGGGCAATTTATCATGGCCAATCCACCTAACCTGCACATCTTTGGGCTGTGGGAGGAAACCGGAGCACCCGGAGGAAACCCACGCAGACACGGGGAGGATGTGCAGACTCCGCACAGACAGTGACCCAAGCTGGAATCGAACCTGGGACCCTGGAGCTGTGAAGCAATTGCGCTATCCACAATGCTACCGTGCTGCCCATCAAAGGAAGGTGGGTATCCCCCAGTGGCCCACTTCTCCATCACGTCCAATCCCCACACCCTTTCCACAGCACTTTCCCTTGCAATCGCAGAAGGTGCAGTCCCTGCCCCCTTTACCTCCTCCCTCCACACCTTTGAAAAATGAAATGAAAATCGCTTATCGTCACGAGGAGGGTTCAATGAAGTTACTGTGAAAAGCCCCTAGTCGCCACATTCCGGCGCCTGTTTGGGGAGGCTGTTACGGGAATCAAACCGTGCTGCTGGCCTGCCTTGGTCGGCTTTCAAAGCCAGCGATTTAGCTCAGTGTGCTAAACAGCCCCTAACCTTTCAATACCCCTTCAAATTAAGCAGTGTTTCACTTGTACTTACTTACTTGGTCTATTGTATTCGCTGCCCCCAATGCAGTCTCTTCTACATTGGGGAGGCTAAACGCAGACTGGGTGATCGCTTTGCGGAACACCCACACTCAGTCCCCAATCATAACCCCAATCTTCCTGCTGCTTGCCATTTTAACTCAGCACCTTGCTCTCGTGCCCACATGTCTGTCCTTGGCCTGCTGCCATGCTGCCGAGCATCATTAAGTCTGTTCAAAACACAGATAGGGGGAGGCGGTGGCGTATTGTTGCTGGACAAGCGATCCAGAGATCCAGGGTAATGTTCTGGGAACCCGGGTTCAAATCCCACCACAACAGAAGTCAAAAAATCTGGAATGAAAAGTCTAATGATGACCATGAAACCATGTCGGTTGTCATCCGGTTCGCTAATGTCCTTCAGTAAGGAACCCTTCCATCCTTCCCTGGTCTGGCCTACATGTGACTCCAGATCCACAGCAATGTGGTTGACTCTTAAAATGCTCTCTGAAATGCACGTGGTTCAAGGGCAATGGGGAATCTTGCCCCAGCCAGAAACTCCCACATTCCATGAATGAATAGCATTCAAAAGGAAATTAGGCTGTTTTCCGCACAAGTTACAGGAGGAAGGTGGGAGAATGGCACTGGGTGAATTGCTCACTCAGAAAGCTGGTGCAGAGGGCTAAAGGGCCTCATCCTGTGCAGTAACAATTCTGTAGCACAGCAACAGCGCTGAAATCAATGGCGGTGCGGTGGAGGTAGAATAGAGTGCCACCGGCCACGTACAGAGGCAGCCACCATGTTTTCAGATAATGGCACCGAAGGGGCAATGTGGAGGTTATAAATAAGAACAGAATAATAAAGGAATCGCATGGAACACATACCCTAACTGTGAAGACATTACGGACAAACCCTTGGGATATACAGTGACTGTATATGAACCTGACCTCGGACATAGAACATAGAACAGTACAGCACAGAACAGGCCCTTCGGCCCTCGATGTTGTGCCGAGCAATGATCACCCTACTCAAACCCACGTATCCACCCTATACCCGTAACCCGACAACTCCCCCCCTTAACCTTACTATTAGGACACTACGGGCAATTTATCATGGCCAATCCACCTAACCCGCACATCTTTGGACTGTGGGAGGAAACCGGAGCACCCGGAGAAAACCCACGCACACACGGGGAGGACATGCAGACTCCACACTGACAGTGACCCAGCCGGGAATCGAACCTGGGACCCTGGAGCTGTGAAGCATTTATGCTAACCACCATGCTACCGTGCTGCCCCTGATAAAATAGAAACCACAGGAGAGGTCGGAGGTCAAAGCAGAACTGTCTACAAAATAAAAAGAGGCCAGAGAACTACAGCTTCAGACACACAGCAAGGCACTGGTAACTGTGACCGGTAGCTGCTTAGGAAACTGGATTGCTGGAACTCACTGGGGCTGGTTTAGCACACTGGGCTAAATCGCTGGCTTTGAATAGCAGACCAAGGCAAGCCAGCAGCACGGCTCAATTCCCGGACCAGCCTCCCCGAACAGGCGCCGGAATGTGGCGACTAGGGGATTTTCACAGTAACTTCATTCAAGCCTAATTGTGACAATAAGCGTTTTTCATTTCATTTCAAACTGAGAAAACTGGTCGTGCGGACGTCGACGACTAGTTCTAGAACCGTGGAGAAAATGTCGGAGTGCGTTAAGATAGTGAGATCAAAGTGCTCCCGTTCAGAAGGGTGCTACGAGTGGTTTTGACCTGGAACCTGCCCACCATAGCCTGCGCTACACAGAATTACAAGAAGTGCAATCTCTTGAGTGATTGATGGTAAATCGAGAGAAGGAGGAAGCAATGAAGTAACAAAACGAGAAATATTAATAACCAACTAAGCAGAGCAGTTTACAACCATTCTCAAATTGGTTAATAAAATCTAGGAACAGTATAGTTGGAGTGCCTTCAGACTACCGAATGATGAGGTATGAATTGCAGATGTGTGTGGTCTCAAATTGGACGTGGGCCAACAAATTGCGTCAGCCGAAAGCTCAGGGACACTCGCCATACTTTGCAGTAATTCACTCACCATCTGTTATTATTTTGCTTCTATTGCCACATTTCATCGTGGAGAGCATCAGGATCAACTGGTGACAACGGCCATTGTTCGTAAACCGGACGAGAAACCCAAAACAATTTCTTTAAATTTGTAAAACTGTGTGAAAAGGATACTTCACCCCAGGTGTGATGACTCTAACCAATAGGTATTTTTTATGTTAAAACAAACTTTAATTTAAACACAGAATTAGCCACATCAATATCACCAAAAATAGCTTTACAATTATCAGTTAAACAATTCTTAAACACAAGGAAAATTTTAAACTTGCTATCTATGCTATACCTGCTATTGACTCCAATTAAGCTACCCAATACAGTTCAAGTGCTAATAAAGTTAGCAGATTACTTGCTTAGTTGTGTAGAGATTTTTGTACACCAGTATACTTCTGCTCAACCTAACAGCATTTGGCAGAATTACTGTTCAAATGTATACCCTTCTGCCTCGTCGGACTCAAATTCTATGGCAAACTGTAAAATGACAGACCTGGCTCCTCCCATGAATTACATTGTCTGTATCTCACTAAGATTCACATGACTTGCTTAGTCAGGACTAAATATAACCCCTCATAAATGATCTACTCCACAGGGAATCTTCAGCAATCATAACAATATGCAATTAGTCCTCTATATGTAAACGGATAAATGTTTAGAATCAATCATGAGCTCACCTTTTACGACTTCTTAATTACAGCTTTAGCAGACACACCCACAGTCTGGGTACCTTAACCTATATTATTTAACAATATTACTGCAACAAATATGAACCATAACCCAGGTTTTTAATACCATTACTGCCACAAAAATACAATATATATACCAATTTCTTATATTCATCACACTATTGCTTATGAAGAAGTTTTTTTTTAATACAAAAAAAAATCATTTTTACATTATGCAGATTACAATTATATAGGAGTGAATTATCAAGGCATCCTAAATTAAATATCAGTCAAAAAACATTTCAAATCCAAGGCTTCTCCAAGTGCCATATGGGGTACGGGCCTCTGGCACGGAGTCTGTCCCTGTTGCTCAGAAGGGAAGGGGGGAAAGGAGTAGAACATTAGTAATTGGGGACTCAATAGTCAGGGGCACAGATAGGAGATTTTGTGGGAGCGAGAGAGACTCACGTTTGGTATGTTGCCTCCCAGGTGCAAGGGTACGTGATGTCTCGGATCGTGTTTTCCGGGTCCTTAAGGGGGAGGGGGAGCAGCCCCAAGTCGTAGTCCACATTGGCACTAACGACATAGGTAGGAAAGGGGACAAGGATGTCAGGCAGGCCTTTAGGGAGCTAGGATGGAAGCTCAGAGCTAGAACAAACAGAGTTGTTATCTCTGGGTTGTTGCCCGTGCCACGTGATAGTGAGATGAGGAATAGGGAGAGAGAGCAATTAAACACGTGGCTACAGGGATGGTGCAGGCGGGAGGGATTCAGATTTCTGGATAACTGGGGCTCTTTCTGGGGAAGGTGGGACCTCTATAGACAGGATGGTCTACATCTGAACCTGAGGGGCACCAATATCCTGGGGGGGAGATTTGTTAGTGCTCTTTGGGGGGGTTTAAACTAATTCAGCAGGGGCATGGGAACCTGGATTGTAGTTTTGGGGTACGGGAGATTGAGAGTATAGAGGTCAGGAGCACAGATTTGACTTCGCAGGAGGGTGCCAGTGTTCAGGTAGGTGGTTTGAAGTGTGTCTACTTCAATGCCAGGAGTATACGAAATAAGGTTGGGGAACTGGCAGCATGGATTGGTACCTGGGACTTCGATGTTGTGGCCATTTCAGAGACATGGATAGAGCAGGGACAGGAATGGTTGTTGCAGGTTCCGGGGTTTAGGTGTTTTAGTAAGCTCAGAGAAGGGGGCAAAAGAGGGGGAGGTGTGGCGCTGCTAGTCAAGGACAGTATTACGGTGGCGGAAAGGATGCTAGATGGGGACTCTTCTTCCGAGGTAGTATGGGCTGAGGTTAGAAACAGGAAAGGAGAGGTCACCCTGTTGGGAGTTTTCTATAGGCCACCTAATAGTTCTAGGGATGTAGAGGAAAGGATGGCGAAGATGATTCTGGAAAAGAGCGAAAGTAACAGGGTAGTTGTTATGGGAGACTTTAACTTTCCAAATATTGACTGGAAAAGATATAGTTCGAGTACATTAGATGGGTCATTCTTTGTACAATGTGTGCAGGAGGGTTTCCTGACACAATATGTTGACAGGCCAACAAGAGGCGAGGCCACATTGGATTTGGTTTTGGGTAATGAACCAGGCCAGGTGTTAGATCTGGAGGTAGGTGAGCACTTTGGAAACAGTGACCACAATTCGGTGACCTTTACGTTAGTGATGGAAAGGGATAAGTATACCCCGCAGGGCAAGAGTTATAGCTGGGGGAAGGGCAATTATGATGCCATTAGACATGACTTAGGATGTGTTGGTTGGAGAAGTAGGCTGCAAGGGTTGGGCACACTGGATATGTGGAGCTTGTTCAAGGAACAGCTATTGCATGTTCTTGATAAGTACGTACCAGTCAGGCAGGGAGGAAGGGGTCGAGCGAGGGAACCGTGGTTTACCAAAGAAGTGGAATCTCTTGTTAAGAGGAAGAAGGAGGCCTATGTGAAGATGAGGCGTGAAGTTTCAGTTGGGGCGCTTGATAGTTACAAGGAAGCGAGGAAGGATCTAAAGAGAGAGCTGAGACGAGCAAGGAGGGGACATGAGAAGTCTTTGGCAGGTAGGATCAAGGAAAACCCAAAAGCTTTCTATAGGTATGTCAGGAATAAAAGAATGACTAGGGTAAGAGTAGGGCCAGTCAAGGACAGTGGTGGGAAGTTGTGTGTGGAGGCTGAGGAGATAAGCGAGATACTAAATGAATACTTTTCGTCAGTATTCACTCAAGAAAAAGATAATATTGTGGAGGAGAATGCTGAGACCCAGGCTATTAGGATAGATGGCATTGAGGTGCGTAGGGAAGAAGTGTTGGCAATTCTGGACAAGGTGAAAATAGATAAGTCCCCGGGGCCGGATGGGATTTATCCTAGGATTCTCTGGGAAGCCAGGGAAGAGATTGCTGAGCCTTTGGCTTTGATTTTTAGGTCATCATTGGCTACAGGAATAGTGCCAGAGGACTGGAGGATAGCTAATGTGGTCCCTTTGTTCAAGAAGGGGAGTAGAGATAACCCCGGTAACTATAGGCCGGTGAGCCTAACGTCTGTGGTGGGTAAAGTCTTGGAGAGGATTATAAAAGATACGATTTATAATCATCTAGATAGGAATAATATGATTAGGGACAGTCAGCATGGTTTTGTGAAGGGTAGGTCATGCCTCACAAACCTTATCGAGTTCTTTGAGAAGGTGACTGAACAGGTAGACGAGGGTAGAGCAGTTGATGTGGTGTATATGGATTTCAGTAAAGCGTTTGATAAGGTTCCCCACGGTCGGCTATTGCAAAAAATACGAAGGCTGGGGATTGAGGGTGATTTAGAGATGTGGATCAGAAATTGGCTAGTTGAAAGAAGACAGAGAGTGGTAGTTGATGGGAAATGTTCAGAATGGAGTTCAGTTACGAGTGGCGTACCACAAGGATCTGTTCTGGGGCCGTTGCTGTTTGTCATTTTTATAAATGACCTAGAGGAGGGCGCAGAAGGATGGGTGAGTAAATTTGCAGACGACACTAAAGTCGGTGGAGTTGTAGACAGTGCGGAAGGATGTTGCAGGTTACAGAGGGACATAGATAAGCTGCAGAGCTGGGCTGAGAGGTGGCAAATGGAGTTTAATGTGGAGAAGTGTGAGGTGATTCACTTTGGAAAGAATAACAGAAATGTGGAATATTTGGCTAATGGTAAAATTCTTGGCAGTGTGGATGAGCAGAGGGATCTCGGTGTCCATGTACATAGATCCCTGAAAGTTGCCACCCAGGTTGATAGGGTTGTGAAGAAGGCCTATGGTGTGTTGGCTTTTATTGGTAGAGGGATTGAGTTCCGGAGCCATGAGGTCATGTTGCAGTTGTACAAAACTCTAGTACGGCCGCATTTGGAGTATTGCGTACAGTTCTGGTCGCCTCATTATAGGAAGGACGTGGAAGCTTTGGAACGGGTGCAGAGGAGATTTACCAGGATGTTGCCTGGTATGGAGGGAAAATCTTATGAGGAAAGGCTGATGGACTTGATGTTGTTTTCGTTAGAGAGAAGAAGGTTAAGAGGTGACTTAATAGAGGCATACAAAATGATCAGAGGGTTAGATAGGGTGGACAGCGAGAGCCTTCTCCCGCGGATGGAGGTGGCTAGCACGAGGGGACATAGCCTTAAATTGAGGGGTAATAGATATAGGACAGAGGTCAGAGGTGGGTTTTTTACGCAAAGAGTGGTGAGGCCGTGGAATGCCCTACCTGCAACAGTAGTGAACTCGCCAACATTGAGGGCATTTAAAAATTTATTGGATAAGCATATGGATGATAAGGGCATAGTGTAGGTTAGATGGCCTTTAGTTTTTTCCATGTCGGTGCAACATCGAGGGCCGAAGGGCCTGTACTGCGCTGTATCGTTCTATGTTCTATGTTCTATGTTCTAGAACGTTCTAGATTCAAATTCTTGGTTAATCTGTCACGTCTTGCTTCAAATGTCCAACATATTTTTTGGTTCATCTGAATTATGTTTCCTTTTATGGAAAACAAAAATCACAGAATAATGCAGATAAGTGTTATGTAGAATTACAGCCTAATCTATGCCAGGCCCCAAAATTGGAATAATCAGTCCTCAGGTGGAATAATAAATAAAGAGTAAACGCAAAACTAAGTCGCTCTTTCTTGTACATCAGGAACTCCACCTTCAGTAAATTCTCGCACTGGCTTGGCTTGGCTATCCAAAATACGCATCTTTACAAATGTTTATCGCAATGATTTACCGCCTTACACTCTGGTATATGTTATGGGGTCAGCCAAAATTGAATTTGGAGCAAATCTCAAGGCCATTACTTTCTGCCCTGAAATTGGGCTCGGTGAACGAACTTGAACAATACCGTCCAAATCTGGCAAATTTGGCAAATCTGGACTTCAGCCAAGGTCAGGATTTCAATTCAAGCCAAAGAATATTGGAGCCAAAGAATATTGATGCCTATTGCATACAAATTCATCATACTAACATTCTCAGTCTCAAGTGAGGTAATAAAAATATAACTGGATTGAACAGAGTATCATTTCAGGAGACTGACTTTCAGATTTCATATTTAATAAGACTATGAATGCCAGAATACCTGGCCCAGCAATGGACACTGACTGAACAACATCACCAACCTTTACCCTCAGAATGCGGCCTATGACACGCAAACGGCACCATTAACAACAAAACTTCCTAATGTGCTTCAATGCAGTGTATGCAGACAAAAAACAAAATGGTGCTGAGCCTAGAGATCTCAAAGAGTATCCAAGTATTTCAGTCTTTCAAATGTTCCTTTTTTCATCGCGACTCTCGATGTATGATGAACTGAAGTTGAGCAGGAATGCCCTTACAGAATCACAGGATCTACGGTGTAGAAGGAGGCCGTTTGGCCCATCGAGCACCCGCAGGAAACCCACGCAGACACGGGGAGAACGTGCAGACTCCGCACAGACAGCGCCCCAAGCCGGGAATCGAACCTGGGAGCCCTGGCGTTGTGAGGCGACAGAGCTAACCCCTGTGCTACCGTGCCACCCACACCACACAGGAATGCTGAGCATTGAAAGGAACAGGCTGCAGCAGCCGGTAGAGACAAGTTATGTCAGTTAATGTGTCACATAATTACGAAGCAGTACCTCAAACTATCAATTGACGAGATTTTCGTGATCAACTTTTGACAAACAATCGAAGAGAAGTTCTTCAGAATTCTGCTAAAATCCACAAAAGGATTAAAAAATGATAACTGATTCAGAACTAAAATACTAAGGAGTATTTAATATCGTGCAATATTTGTATGCAGAATGTACACTGGCTTCAATGACATAATCAACCAAGATTTTTGTTTCTAACAAGATCTCTCTCTCTCTCTCTCTCTCTCTCTTCCCCCCCCCCCCCCCCCCCCCCCCCCCCCCCGCCCCCCAAAAAAGCTGAAACTTTCAGAAGCCATTAGTCCTTTCAGTACCTTCAACGTGTAGATCTTTTGGGCGTGCTTGTTTGACAGATGACCTACGATACACCACATGCACACGACCTTTTTCCTCCTGTGCCTGCTGCCCTTTTTCCAGTGGCTCAATGAAAAAATCACCAGTGTCTGCCCGAATCAATCCAGCCTGTTAAAGATAAAGAAGGAATTGAACATTATTTAGTCACCACAACGTGTAATATTTCCGCACAAGACGCGGCGGCGGCCCTCGCATAAAGAATATCAACATTGTAGTCGCTCTCGTCATTCAGAGCCCGCAGTTGGTACAATTTTCACTGACTACTTGGGGCGGCACGGTAGCACAAGTAGCTAGCACTGTGGCTTCACAGCGCCAGGGTCCCAGGTCCGATTCGCCGCTGGGTCACTGTCTGTGCGGAGTCTGCACATTCTCCCAGTGTCTGCATGGGCTCCCTCCCAAAGACGTGCAGGTTAGGTGGATTGGCCGTGATAAGCTGCATTTAGTGTCCAAAAAATGTTAGGAGGGGTTGTTGGGTTACGGGGATAGGGTGGAAGTGAGGGCTTAAAGTGGGTCGGTGCAGACTCGATGGGCCGAATGGCCTCCTTCTGCACTGTATGTTCTATGTGCTATTCCCCGTCTATCAGGAACTATTTATTGCTGCAGGTTGGCTAAACACAGCAAAATTAGGGACGCTAATCGTTTACTTTTTATGATACACAAATGTGTGCATATGGAAGTAGGTCAACTGACAGTATGATTGTAATGGTGGAAAATTGGTGGTGTTTAATAATTTAATAATAACCATCTTTATTAGTGTCACAAGTAGGCTTTACATTAACATTGCAAAGAAGTTACTGTGAAAAGCCCCTAGTTACCACATTCCTGCGCCTGTTCGGAAACACTGAGGGAGAATTCAGAATGTCCAATTTACCTAACACGCATGCCTTTCGGGACTTGTGGGAGGAAACCAGAGCACCTGGAGGAAACCCACGCAGATATGGGGAGAACGTGCAGACTCCACACAGACAGTGACCCAGCGGGGAATCGAACCCGGGACCCTGGGGTTGTGAAGCAATAGTGCTAACCACTATGCTACCGTGCCGCCCCATTCAATGCTCGTTATAATAAAGTAATGAAATGAAAATCGCTTATTGTCACGAGTAGGCTTCAATGAAGTTACTGTGAAAAGCCCCTAGTCGCCACATTCCGGCGCCGGGGAGGCTGGTACGGGAGTTTGAATCAATACATACAAGATTTTGTTTATCCCAGATTTTATGTCCCTTGTTATTTGTTCCCTTAAAGTCATTTAACGTCAAGTTGAGAGATCAATGCTGGAAAACAAGGTGTCGTTTTTCTACTGTTTGTACTCTACCAGATTGTATCGACTTGGAAGCAATCCGTCACAACTCCTCGAACCAATCAGGTGGATAAAGGTATCAATTGTTGTATTTCTGAGACAAAGTTCCAGGTTAGAAGCCCCTGTTCTCAGGTGCTGAAGCAGCATCAGGGGGTGATATAATTGGCATCAGCACCCTGAGCTAGGGTAATGACAATCCAGCAGTGGCCAACTATCGAGTGGTTCATATTAGATGGGTCAGGTGAGGGCAGGGTCAACCAAGTTATGTTCCTTGCCACATCTGAATTGACTGCCAAAATGCATCAGCTGGATGAAAAACAGCCACTCGGATATCTGTGAAGACTTACAAAACGCATCTCCTTCAGGGGAAGAAAATATGGTAGACGAGGAGGAGGGGGTGTTTGATGGATTGGTCAAGCATACAGAACCCCAGAACCTGCACCTGAGGCAGCATGTTATGACCAAGCACAGTTTAGCAGCAGGAATAGGAGGACGGGCTAAAAGTTATTCTTTCACGGAATGTGGGCATCAGGGGATAGCCAGCATTTTTATTGCCCATCACAAATTGCCCTCGAGGAGGTGATGAGCCACCTTCTTGCACCGCTGCAGCCCATGCATTGCTATTATCGAGGGAGTTCCAGGATTTTGACCCAGCGACCGTGAAGTAATGATGATATTGCTCCTAATCGGGATGGAGTGTGGCTTGGAGGGGCATTTCCATGTGGTGGTGCTCCCATGCATCTACCCTTGTTCTTGGGTGTGAAGGTCGCAGGTTTGGAAGGAGCTGTGCATCGTGTAGACGGTACACACAGCTACCATTGTGCACTGGTGCTAGAGGGGCTGGATGTTGGAGGGGGTGGATGGGGTGCCAATCAAGTCAGGTGCTTTTCCTAGATAGTGTTAAGATTGTGTTGTTGGAACTGTGCTCATCCAGGCAAATGGAGAGTAATTCCTTCCACGCTCCTGACATGTGCCTTGTAAATGGAGGAGAGGCTTTGGGAGTCAGGGAGGAAGTCACACCACAGGATTCCTGGCCTCTGACTTGCTCTTGTAGTCACAGTATTTATATAACTGGGCCAGTTCAGTTTTCCATCAAAGGTAACCGCCAGGTGTTGATAGTGGGGGATTGAGTGATGGTAATGCCATTGACTGTCAATGGAAAATGGCTGAATTTTCTCTTATTGCAGATGGTCATTGCCTGGTACCTGTGTCGTGCAAATGTTGCTGCGTAATGGCTTGAGTTGCTTCAGTGTATGAGTCATCGCAAATGCTGCTGAATATTGCAAAAACCTTAGTGGACATCCCCACTTCCAATCTTATGATGGAACGAAGGCCATTGATGAAGCAGCTGATGGTTAGAACCAGGATTCCACTGATGGACTCCTGCAGTCCTGTCTTGGGGCCTGGAATGACTGACCTCCAACAACCGCAACCACTTTCCTTTGTGCCAGGCATGACTCTAACCCGAGGAGAGCTTTCCGCACGATTCCCATTGTCTCCAGTTTTACTAGGGTTCCTTGATGCCACACTCGATCAAATGCGGTCTTGACGTCAATGGCAGTCACTCTCACCTCTGGAGTGCGCAAGTCTCTTGTCCATGTTTGGACGCGGGCTGTAATGAGGTCAGGAGCTCGGTGGTCCTGGCAGAGCCCGAACTGAGTGGCAGTGAGCAAGTGTTTCTGAATAAGTACTGCTTGAAAGCACTGTCAACAACACCTTCCATCACTTTGCTGATAATACAACGGACTGATGGGCCGGTAACTGGCTGTGTTGGATTTGACCTGCTTTTTGTGGACAGGACATACCTGGCCAATTTTCTTTTCGAACTAAGGGGGCAAGTTAGTGCAGCCAACTCACCTACGCTGTACATCTTTGGATTGTGGGGGTGGGTCTCACAGACACAGGGAGATTTTGCAAACTCCACACGGACAGTGACCCGGGTCTTCAGCCCAGTGAGGCAGCAGTGCTAACCACTGCGCCGCCGTGCCACCCACATTTTACGGTTCACAAGTCGGGTTACATTAACACTGCAATGAAGGGGCAGCACGATGGCCTAGTGGTTAGCACAACCCCCTCACGGCGCTGAGGTCCCAGGTTCGATCCCGGCTCTGGGTCACTGTCCGTGTGGAGTTTGCACATTCTCCCCGTGTCTGCGTGGGTTTCGCCCCCACAACCCAAAAATGTGCAGGGTAAGTGGATTGGCCACGCTAAATTGCCCCTTAATTGGAAAAAATAATTGGGTAATCTAAATTTAAAAAAAACAAAAAAAAACACTGCAATGAAAATCCCCTAGTCGCCACACTCCGGCGCCTGTTCGGGTACACAGAGAGAGAAATCAGAAAATTCTGAATGTCCAAATTACCTAACAGCACATCTTTCAGGACTTATGGGAGGAAATCGGAGCACCTGGAGGAAACCCAGGCAGACATGGGGAGAACGTGCAGACTCCGCACAGACAGTGAGCCATGCCGGGAATGGAACCTGGGACCCTGGAGCTGTGAAGCAACAGTGCGAACCATTGTGCTTCTGTGTTGCACATCTTTCTCACTGCGACTGCTTTCACCGTGAAAATCTTCAAACAACTTTTTATGTACGTTGATGAGCTTATTGCCTTTTTAAGAAAAGGACATTGGGTTAAATTTGATCCTTTTAAGTATGCCTATGCGTCTATTCTTTAAAAAGAATTTAAATGTTCCATTTCCAGCTCAACATTTTTTTATTCTTTCACGAGATGTGGGTGTCAAAGGTCTGCTCAGTATTTACTGCCCATCCTTAATCCCCCCCCCCCCTGAATGTGCCACAGCCTATGTGGTAATGCAAAGATTACATAATTTCCTGCAGTCAATTGTAATTTTGATGTATTACAACCAACTTATGCTGGCCAACAGAAAGGCAATGAAGCTTATTTAATGCCGTGCCTTGTTTTTTTTTTCCAGAATTAGTTGCATCTGTATCTCTTGCACGGGTTTTCCAGGGAAACCAGCTTCTGAAAAAGCTCCTTCCTTCTCACATTCTGAGCAGAATGCTTCAAGCTTTGCCAAGGCTCGAGCGTACTGATTTATGGGTAACCTCACGACAGGAATTGCAGAAATTTAGGGAAAAGGTTATTGCACCCGTGACGAATGTCATCAAAATCACACCTGCGTGATTCGGAGCAAAAAAACCACGTCGCATGTTTGCAGAGCAACAGCACTTGTTTAACAAAAATTAGTTCATTTACATGCTGATCAGAAGATTTGTGTTTTAAAATTAACCGTCAACAGCTCCGACAAATACCTGGCATATCTATCAGGTGCAAGCACATCCGTGTACTGAAAAGATGTCAAGCAGGAGGCTGGAACTGGAATTAAAAGGTGAAGAAAGATTGATAGAATGTATTTTTTACATGGGAGAAAATGTAGTGTGCTGCAAGAAACGGGGATTTCTTTTTAAAAAGGAGATATGTATATAACTCTTTCAGAAACCCAATTCAGGGGCTGGATTCTCCGACCCCCCGCCGGGTCGGAGAATCGCCGGGGGCCGGCGTGAATCCCGCCCCCGCCGTCTCCCGAAGTCTCCGGCACCAGAGATTCGGTGGGGGCGGGAATCGTGCCGCGCCTGTTGGCGGTACACACCCCGGCGATTCTCCGGCCCGAGATGGGCCCAAGTGCCGCCGCTGTCATGCTGGTCCCGCCGGCGTGAATCAAACCACCTCCCTTACCGGCGGGACTGGCGGCGCGGGTGGGCTCCGGGGTCCTGGCCCCGGTGGGTGCCCCCACGGTGGCCTGGCCCGCGATCGGGGCCCACCGATCCGCGGGCGGGCCTGTGCCGTGGGGGCACTCTTTTCCTTCCGCATTGGCCATAACCTACGCGATGGCCGACGCGGACGTGACCTCCTCCCCTTGCGCATGCGCGGGGTTGACGTCAGCAGCCGCTGACGCTCCCGCGCATGCGCGGACTTCTGCCGGCCAGCGAAGTCACTTCGGCCCCGGCTGGCGTGGCGCCAAAGGCCTTCCACGCCAGCCGGCGGGGCGCCAACCACTCCAGCGCGGGGCCGAGCCCCTCACGGTGAGGGCTTGGCTCCTAAAGGTACAGAGAAATCCGCACCTTTGGGGCGGCCCGACACCGGAATGGTTCACGCCACTCCATCCCGCTGGGACCCCCCCGCCCCGCCGGGTAGGGGAGAATCCCGGCCCCAGGTTTCTACTGTTGTAAAATTTAATGGTGGGGATATTTAACTGGGAGCCATTTACAGAGGGGCAGCATCAAACACTTGATCATTTGGGGATGGTCACTTTATCTCCCAAATTCCATTGACAATCTTGTCAGGAATGGGCAGCTCACACGATTATGGGAAGGATCTCCGATCGGCCTCCGGGTTGTCAGTTAAAGCGTGGACGCACCTCTTAAAGGGAGGTCACAGTCACCTACACCCGACTGCCTGGTTAGATTCCTGGAAAGGGCTTTTTGTGAGAAATAAGTTGCAAGGTTGTCCCAGGTTCTCTGATGCCTTAATGGAGGTGCTGCTGAGAGAGGTTAGAGATGCTCGCTTTCCCATGAGCGAGGAGGAGATTACCAACATTAACATAACCTGGAGAGAGTAGGCAGAGATGGGCCAATTCCGACAGTATAATCCTCGCGACCTGGATTTAATGTAAAAACCACCTCAACTTCTACAGATTCACCATAGAAAGCATTCTTTCTGGTTGTATCACAGCTTGGTATGGAGCCTGCTCGGCCCAAGACCGCAGGAAACTACAAAAGGTTGTGAATGTAGCCCAGTCCATCCACGCAAACCAGCCTCCCATCCATTGACTCTATCTGTAATTCCCGCTGCCTCAGAAAGGCAGCCAGCATGATTAAGGACCCCATGCACCCCGGACATATTCTCTTCCACCTTCTTCCGTCAGGAAAAAGATACCAAAGTTTGAGGTCACGTACCAACCGACTCAAGAACAGCTTCTTCCCTGCTGCCATCAGACATTTGAATGGACCTACCTCGTATTAAGTTGATCTTTTCTCTACGCCTTGTTATAACTGTAACATTATATTCTGCAGTCTCTCCTTCCTTCCCTATGTACGGTATGCATTGTTTGTACATAGAACATTACAGCGCAGTACAGGCCCTACGGCCCTCAATGTTGCGCCAACCTGTGAAACCACTTTAAAGCCCATTTACACTATTCCCTTATCGTCCATATGTCTATCCAATGACCATTTGAATGCCCTTAGTGTTGGTGAGTCCACTACTGTTGCAGGCAGGGCATTCCACGCTCTCTTGAATTTCTCTTGAAATTGTTAAAAAATTACAAAGGCCTTATTAAAATGTTTTTTTTACATGTATTTAATCTTATTCATGGAGTCATGGTTGGTGAACATGCATGGTTTCAATCTTGCAAAACACGGAGATGAAGGAGGGCCACTCATGTAGCCTTACCCACTTGCCTAGGTTGCTCAGTACTGTCCTAATGTCCTTCCTGTAATGGTGATTGCTTCCAGTACTCCAACTATGATGAGGGCAGCATGCAAGAAACAATGGATTCTCCGCTTCCCACGACGGGTCGGAGAATAGCGGGCGGGCCTTCCCGACAATTTTCACGCCCTCCCTCTATTCTCCCCCCCCCCCCCCCCCCCCCCCATCCCCCCCCACCACGGCCGCCCCACGACACGAATCGCTGCTCGCCGTTTTTTTACAGCAAACAGCGATTCTCCCCAGGCTGATGGGCCGAGTTCCCAGGCCTTTACGGCCGTTTTCACGAACGCGATCACACCTGCTCTCACCGTTCGTGAAAACGGGCGCAGAGTGCCCGTCCCGGACAACCATGGCACCGATTGGCACGGCCGTGGTGACATGGGCCTGCGATCGGTGGGCACCGATCACGGGCAGCGGGTCCGATACCCGCGCACTATTTGTCCTTCCGCCGCCCCGCAGGATCAGTCCGCGGGGCGGCTGAGGGGCATGACGGCCCGCGCATGCGCGGGTTTGACGCGTCTGCATGATGACGTCATCCGCGCATGCGCGGGTTGGAGCCGTCCAACCCGCGCATGCGCGGCTGACGTCATCGTGCGCGTCAGCCGGCGTGACGCTTGCCGCGCGGACTTAGCGGCGGTCGCTAAGCCCGCGGTGCCGTGCTTCACGGGGCCCCGCTGCTAGCCCCGCCCGGGGGGGGGGGGGGGGGGGGGGGGGAGAATCGGGTCCTGGGAGGGGGCGCGGAGGCTGCCGTGAAACACGGCCAGTTTCACGGCACCCTTTACAACTCGCCGCATTTGCGGAGAATCGCGCCCAATACTTTTCACTGTATAACTAATATATGTGACAATAATAAATCAAATCAAATCAATGGACCTGGAAAAAGCTTGTTGCTATCCACCCTGTCCATACCTCTCATAATTTTGTAGACCTCAATCAGGTCTCCCCTCAACCTCCGTCTTTCCAATGAAAACAATCCTAATCTACTCAACCTTTGTTCATAGCTAGCACCCTCCATACCAGGCAACATCCTGGTGAACCTCCTCTGCACCCTCTCCAAGGCATCCACATCCTTCTTGTAATATGGCGACCAGAACTGCACGCAGTATTCCAAATGTGGCCGAACCAAAGTCCGATACAACTGTAACATGACCTGCCGACTCTTGTACTCAATACCCCGTCCGATGAAGGCAAGCATGCTGTATGCCTTCTTGACCACTCTATCGACCTGCGTTGCCACCTTCAGGGTACAATGGACCTGAACTCCCAGATCTCTCTGTACATCAATTTTCCCCAGGACTCTTCCATTGACCATATAGTCCGCTCTTGAATTTGATCTTCCAAAGTGCATCACCTCGCATTTGCCTGGATTGAACGCCATCCGCCATTTCTCTGCCTAACTCTCTAATCTATTTACATTTTGCTGTATTCTCTGACAGTCCGCCTCGCTATCTGCAACTCCATCAATCTTAGTATCATCTGCAAACTTGCTCATCAGACCACTTATACCTTCGTCCAGATCATTTATGTATATCACAGTGGTCCGAGCACGGATCCCTGTGGAACACCATTAGTCACCTTTCTCCATTTTGAGACACTCCCTTCCACCACTACTCTCTGTGTCCTGTTGTCCAGCCAGTTCTTTATCCATCTAGCTAGTACACTCTGAACTCCATACGACTTCACTTTTTCCATCAACCTGCCATGGAAACTTTATCAAATGCTTTACTGAAGTCCATGTATGTGACATCTACAGCCCTTCCCTCATCAATTAACTTTGTCACTTCCTCAAAGAATCTCAGCGTAATGCCTGACAACAGTCCTCCCCCACAACAATCCTGTGCAACACATTCTTATGTGGAACATAAGAGGTGACTTAATTGAGGCATACAAGATGATCAGAGGATTAGATAGGGTGGACAGTGAGAGCCTTTTTCCTCGGATGGTGATGGCTAGCACGAGGGGACATAGCTTTAAATTGAGGGGCGATAGATATAGGACAGATGTCAGAGGTAGGTTCTTTACTCAGAGAGTAGTAAGGGCGTGGAATGCACTGCCTGCAACAGTAGTGGACTCACCAACATTAAGGGCATTTAAACGGTCATTGGATAAACATATGGATGATAATGGAATAGTGTAGATGGGCTTCAGAGTGGTTTCACAGGTCGGCGCAACATCGAGGGCTGAAGGGCCCGTACTGCGCGGTAATGTTCTATTGTATATTGTTCATTCTGGATTCTGTCGCCCAAGAAAATATCTTATTTCTATCTGCCCCTTTATCCTACACGTTTAAATGCTGTACATTACTAAATTACTATATTTGCAAACAAAAACTTTTAAAATATAAACAATTTTGAAATATAAAAGCAGTATGAAAACTCCTTCAACTTCCTAATGATGCGTTAAGCTGCTCGTAAAAAAATATTTTTCACTGTACCGAGGTACACGTGACAATAAACAAATCCAATCTAATCCCACTCGCCATCTCCTCAACTCTTCCCCTCTCTCAGTCCCGGCCCTCATCACTGTGGCCGTTTTCCCCTCTCCCGAAACCTTGTCGTGAGGGAGGACTCAGGAGGCGAGCAGTGAGAGGCAGGAAGAAACCCGCAGAGTGAAAGCAGCTTTGGGTTGCAAAGCCGGGGAGGTAGGCCCGCAAGCGGGTGAGAGTTGGCAGCAGGTGGGAGAAGTCAGCTAGCAGGAGGGTCTAGAGCGGAAGGGTCCCGCGGGGGCAGCGAGTGAGATGGTCGATCTCTAACTGAGTGCAAAACAAAGTTAACGCAAAACTACGCACTAAATGTGAATACCAGTCCCAATAAAAACCAGAACGTTAAATTAAGACAAGTTAAAAGTGGGGTAAATTAAAGCAAAGATCTATTGTATACACTAATCTCTTCATTTCTGTACATGTGAAGGAGCCCTTACAATCTACCTTCATGTTTGTGGGTCCTTCATGTGAGGACCCACAGAGACAATGAACTCATTTACAGCTTAGACATACTCGAAAAATGAAGCGTCTATCATGACACAGGATATCTTCTAAAAATCCAAATGCATTAATCACTGGTCCCCTTTATCCACACGGCCAGCTACCCCCTCAAAAAATACCGTAACAAATTTGTCAAACACAATGGGCGGAATTCTCCGCAACGGCCGACGCCATCGTGAAACCCGGAGTGTTTCACAACGGCGTCGGAGGCCGCTCCTCACCCTCTATTCCCGCGATTCTCCCATCCGGCCTGGGGAGCGGAGAATCGCGCCCAATTTCCCTTTCAAAAAAAAACTTTGCTGGCTCTACCTACTCACATTATTGTTTTCAACAGCTCTGCGACTATATCCCTCGGAGAAACTTTGTGCATTTCCCTATTACTGATGTCAGGCTAACCAGCCTTAAGATTCCAATTTTCTGGGCAGCACTGTGGCACAGTGGTTAGCACTGCTGCCTACAGCGCTGAGGACCCGGGTTCGAATCCCGGCCCTGGGTCACTGTCCGTGTGGAGTTTGCACATTCTCCCCGTGTCTGCGTGGGTTTCGCCCCCACAACCCAAAGATGTGCCGGTTAGGAGAATTGGCCACGCTAAATTGCCCCTTAATTGGAAAAAATAATTGGGTACTCTAAATTTTTTTTTTTAAAGTTTCCAATTTTCTCTCTCCCGCTTTTCCTGAACTGTTAGGTTAAATTTTCTATCTTCCAATCCATGCAAGCCATTCTGGAGTCTAGGAAATTACAGAAGATGAAAATCAAAAGCATTCATGATTTCTGTCGCCACTTTGTAATCCTCTGAGGTCCAGGAGATTTGTAGATTTCAGTCCCATTAATTTCTTCTTCCACTTTGTTAATATTAATTACTTTCCTTTCTTCATTCTTCTTAGACCTCCAGTCCCCACAATTTCTGGTACGATTTTTGTGCATTCTGTTGTGAAGACAATTACAAAGGACAAGGGTTTGATCCAACCCTCTGCAGCAAGAAACAGGGTGGGCTGGGCCCACCTAATCAGGGGGGAGGCCACACGACAGTCTCCTGGTGGCAGGAAAACCTCCCCCTCAAGCAAGTTGGAGATGGGAATTCACCCACAGAACGTCAGTAAAACACATTAATGAGCCCGGTGCCAATTATCCACAAGCCCATCGCAATTTGGTGGTGGCTCAGGGATTAATTGGGAGTCGCACATGCCTCTCAAGGCTGCCCAGGAAACTATGCCAGGTCCCGCACTGGCAGACACTCTGCTGCCCTCCTCCTCCTCCTCCTCCCCCCCCCCACCCACCCCACCCACCGACCAAAGGATCTTCTTGCATCATGAAGAGGGGCGAGTGAAAGCCACTCCCCTCCCCTTGTCTCTGACCCCCATCTTTGGACCATTCTTCTCTTATTCATCGGGAATCCAGGGACCCAGCAACAATTCCAGATGAAGTCTCAGCTACCACCACTCCCAGTGGTGCTGCCAACACCGTGAGCTGCCAGCCCCTCTTCACTGGCAGCATTTTTGCCATCAGGGCAAAAAAATCAAGGGAACGGTCCAATGCTGGCTAGTAAAGTGCCTCAGGGGCACTCAATCCATTCAGTACTCCCCCATGGAAGCCACGCAAAATCTCCACCGGTTATCCAAACAGTGCAAGAAAACCCACATTGGGAAAATTAGATTCCGCTCCAAATATCATTGTTTAAAGTCTCTGCTATGTTCTTATTCCCAATTTGAATTTATCTTCTCTCTGCCTATAAGGGACGCCATTTATTTTAGCTACTCTCTTCCTTTCTGCATACTTGTAAGATCCCTGACAATCTGCTTTCATGTCTTGCTAGTTTACTCTCATATTCTACTTTTGCCCATCAATTTCGGCATTTGCTAATTTTTAAAAAACTATCCCAATCCTCAGGCCCTCTACTCATTTTGGCAACTCTGAAAGCTTCCTCTGTTAATCTAACACGAGCCTTATCTTCTTTAGTTCGTAACATTTTGATCACTTTTCCAGATTTATTTTATTCCTCAAGGGAATGTCTACTTGTTAAGAATTAAGACTGTCTTCTTTCCGTTTGCCTTTATGTCTGATTTTATTTTCTAATCCACTAACTCAGTCCTCACACCTATGTAATGGATTGGTTTAAATTTATAATGTTAATTTTGGATTTAAACACGTCATTTAAACACAATATGAAATTCCCTCATATTATGATCACTCTTCCCCAGAGGATTTACATAGAATTTACAGTGCAGAAGGAGGCCATTCGGCCCATCGAGTCTGCACCGGCTCCTGGAAAGAGCACCCTACCCAAGGTTAACACCTCCACCCTAGCTCCATAACCCAGTAACCCCACCCAACACTAAGGGCAATTTTGGACACTAAGGGCAATTTATCATGGCCAATCCACCTAACCTGCACATCTTTGGACTGTGGGAGGAAACCGGAGCACCCGGAGGAAACCCACCCACCCACACACGGGGGAGGGTGTGTAGACTCCGCACAGACAGTGACCCAAGCCGGAATCGAACCTGGGACCCTGGAGCTGTGAAGCGATTGTGCTATCCACAATGCTACCGTGCTGCCCTAAATCACGAATTAAACAGTATTAACTTGGTCTCATTAAGCATTAATCCAGTCTCACTACCTCCGCCACGTCTTCTCCCTTGCCTGCCAGTCTGTTTGTCTGCAAACACTAACCTCAAAATCTAGTGGACAGGTTCCAAAAAAAAACTTGGAACACAGGTAGGATATGGCCCAAGGGAGAACTGGTTGACTTTTGGCGAAGATGTGGATTCTGGAATTTTTTAAGTTACCAACTGGGGAGTTTTTTTTATAATGTTGGGTGTTGTTTGTTTTAGGATGTTAGCAACTGCCACAGCTGCTGTGTCGCAACTTGTCACAACGTGAGCAGGTTGTTGGCTTGAGATTGGCCTGAAGCCTGAATAGTGAGATGGAAGCTCTTAATAAATAGAGATATTTCTTTTTTCAAGCATTGGAGATGCAGAGCATTAACTAGGGAAAAGTCTCCAGCAGTGTAATTGTAACAACAATTAGTATTCCAGAGTGGCAGAGGTGCGCACTCTGAGTGCTCTCTTCACTTGTTACACAACATTCTCATAATGCAACCATGACGTTGTACCGTTTTGGTAAATCTGCATGTACCCTTCTCCAAAGCCTGTTAACTTCCCGAAATGCAGGACTTGGACTAAACGCCACATTAACTCTTATCCCTCTTCTCCTTCCTCAACATTCTGAAAATGAAAATCGCTTATTGTCACGAGTAGGCTTCAATGAAGTTACTGTGAAAAGCCCGTAGTCGCCACATTCTGGCGCCTGTCCGGGGAGGCTGGTACGGGAATTGAACCGTGCTGCTAGCCTGCCTTGGTCTGCTTTAAAAGACAGCGATTTAGCCCCGTGAGCTAAACCGGCCCCTATTCCACCAGCATTCTCTGCTGAAGACATCACAGGAAACTATCAAGTCTGTCGATACATAATCCAGTAATATTGCGATGATCAGAGTGCATGCATGTCCTACAATTTGTTGAACTTACTCAACAGGAAATACTTAATCCAATATATGTGGGAGAAACGCTACATTATTTCACTAGATTAGATTTCCCATTTTACCTACCAGTGCTGAGAAAGCCACAGTCAATCCACCATAGACTTTCGAACTTGAACTACTGAAAACCACGGTAAAGTTAGTCTGCCAGCTACATGTTAAGGAATGAATCCCCCTTTGCTCCATTTTAAAGCATTAATTATCACTGTTGTGTTCTGGTATTTTGTCCAACAATGACTGTGCAGCACAGTAGCATAGTGGTTAGCACAATTGCTTCACAGCTCCAGGGTCCCAGGTTCAAATCCCGGCTTGGGTCACTGTCTGTGCGGAGTCTGCACTTTCTCCCCGGGTGCGCACGGGTTTCCTCCGGGTGCTCCGGTTTCCTCCCACAGTCCAAAGATGTGCAGGTTAGGTGGATTGGCCGTGATAAATTCCCCTTAGTGTCCAAAATTGCCCTTAGTGTTGGGTGGGGTTACTGGGTTATGGGGATAGGGTGGAGGTGTTGACCTTGGGTAGGGTGCTCTTTCCAGGAGCCGGTGCAGACTCGATGGGCCAAATGGCACTGTAACTTCTATGAGAACTGCTGGTGACTGAGCCAGAACGATGCTTTACTAATGTACACGTGGTTAAGTAACAATTTGAATCTTATACAGACCAAGTTATTACAAAGTTTCTTTAGACTCTCCTGGAACTACTCTTATCTGCGACTGTCCTTGTGCACGCCTTCTCATGCTGGCGGGATGGCATCTGACTGATCTCTTGCGCCACCTCCTGGTGGGAGGTCATGCTGCTCAGTGCATGTAATATTATCTACGGGCATATCACCACAATCGCTTGTACAATATCTGACCAATTCAGATATTGGTGGCCTTCTGCTTTGTGCTTATACAATTTACTGAGAAAAGGGTGCTGAACTCACTGATCCTGATGCGGGATAAGGATCCTCTTCAGTGCGGTTCATATAGACCGATTTCGCTCCTGGACGTGGATGCGAAACTGCGAGCAAAGGTATTGGCCAGGAGGGTGGAGGGCGTTGTGCCGCAGGTCATACACGAGGGTCAAACGGGTTTTGTGAAGGGGAGGCAGTTGAATGCTAATGTACGGAGGCTCTTAAATGTTATAATGATGCCGGCAGTGGAAGGGGAGGCGGAGATAGTGGCGGCGATGGATGGGGAGAAGGCCTTTGATAGGGTGGAGTGGGGGTACCTTTGGAAGGTGTTGAAAAGGTTTAGATTTGGAGAGGGATTTGTTAGGTGGGTGCGGCTGCTGTATGAGGCCCCGGTGGCGAGTGTGGCTACAAATGGGAGAAGGTCGGAGAATTTTCGACTGTACCGGGGGACGAGGCAGGGGTGCCCCCTGCTGTTTGCGCTGGCGATCGAACGCCTGGCCATGGCGCTGAGGGAGTCGAGGAACTGGAGGGGGATAGTGCGGGGGGGAGGAGCATCGGCTGTCATTATACGCGGATGACCTACTGTTGTACGTGGCGGACCCGGTGGGGTCGGATGCCGGAGGTGATGAGGATTCTTAGGGAGTTCGGGGACCTCTACGGGTATAAGCTCAACTTGGGGAAGAGTGAGCTGTTCGTAGTACATCCGGGGGACCAGGAGAGAGGGATTGGGGAGCTGCCGGTGAAAAGGGCGTAGAGGAGTTTTAGGTACCTGGGGGTCCAGGTAGCCAGGAGCTGGGGGGCCCTGCACAGGCTCAACTTTACGAAACTGGTGGAGCAGATGGAGGAGGAGTTTAGGAGGTGGGATGTGTTGCCACTCTCCCTAGCGGGCAGGGTCCAGTCTGTCAAAATTACGGTGCTCCCAAGGTTTTTGTTCCTCTTCCAGTGTCTACCCATCATGCTTCCGAAGGCTTTCTTCAGGAGGGTCAATAGGAGTATTACGGGGTTTGTGTGGGCGCAGAAGACCCCGAGGGTGAGGCGGGTATTCCTGGAGCGGGGTAGGGATGTGGGGGGCTTGGCGTTGCCCAACCTATGTGGGTACTACTGGGCCACCAACGTGGCGATGATACGTAGTGGGTGATGGAGGGGGAGGGGACGGCATGCAAGAGGCTGGAGGCGGCGTCCTGTGTGGGCACGAGCCTGGAGGCGCTGGTGATGGTGCCGTTGCCGCTTCCCCCAACAAGATATACTACGAGTCCGGTGGTGGCGGCTACCCTCAAAATTTGGGGGCAGTGGAGGCGGCATGGGGGGAGGTGAAGGCTTCAGTCTGATCCCCGATACGGGGGAACCGCCGGTTTGTACCAGGGGGGATGGACGGAGGGTTTCTGAGCTGGCACAGGGCAGGTATCAGGCGGATGGGGGACCTCTTTCCCGATGGCAAGTTTGCGACCCTAGAGGAGTTGGAGGGAAGGCTGGGCCTTCCCCCAGGGAACACCTTCAGGTACATGCAGGTAAGGGCGTTTGTTAGGCGGCAGGTGACGGAGTTTCCAATGTTGCCGCCAAGGGGGGTTCAGAACAGGGTGCTCTCGGGGCCGTGGGTCGGTGAGGGGAGGATCTCGGCAATCTACCAAATGATGCAAGAGGGGGAGGAGGCCTCGGTGGAGGAGCTGAAAGGTAAGTGGGAGGAGGAGCTCGGAGAGGAGATCGACGAGGGGACGTGGGCGGATGCCCTGGGGAGGGTGAATTCCTCCTCCTCCTGCACGAGGCTCAGTTTAATTCAATTTAAGATGCTGCATAGGGCGTACATGACTGGGGCAAGGCTGAGCCGGTTCTTTGGGAGAGAGGACAGGTGTGGGAAGTGATCAGGGAGTCCAGCAAACCACACCCACATGTTTTGGGCGTGCCCTGCGCTGGAGGGGCGTCGCGGAGACGCTGTCAAGGGTGGTTGGTTCCAGGTTGAGCTGGGCTGGGGGCTCGCAATATTTGGGCAGCAGCGGAGCCCGGAGTGCAGGAGGCGAAAGAGACCGGTGTTCTGGCCTTTGCGTCCCTGGTAGCCCGGCGCAGGATTCTTCTGCAGTGGAAGGACGCGAGGCCCCGAGCGTGGAGTCCCTGGGTCAACGATATGGCTGGGTTTATCAAACTGGAGAGGGTCAAGTTTGCCCTAAGGGGGTCGGTGCAAGGGTTCTTCCGGCGGTGCCAACGTCCTTTATTGGGTATGTGTATTTGTTCTCATGTTAATTATTTTTGTTAATTTGTTGTTTCTGTATTGGGGGGGGGGGGGGGGGCTCTGCTGTTGTTTTTCTTTTTCTTCTGTTTTTGTTGGTTAAAACGTGTTGAGAATTTGAATAAAAATTATTTTAAATAATTTACTGAGAAAAATCAATATTCCCCACATCATTTTCACTCATTTCAGTATCACCGTGTTCCAACAATCAGTACAAAGTGCCTATGATCCTGACAACTACGCAACAGAACAATCCGATATGGTTTGATAAAGATTTTCTTTTTTCCCCTCCTTTGGGATTACAGAGATGAGAGATCAGGATGATTCAATGGCACAGCACACTGAAGCATTGTCATGCTGTGGCACCACATCACTGATTATTGCCGGAAGGCAAAAGTCTAATAAACCTACATTATAAAAGAAAACGAGTAGAAAACATTAAACGGCTAATAGCAGAGGTTTGTGTATACCTTTTAACAATAATCAATCAATGCAAGACTGCACACAGCACTCAAATGTTTTGCATTCAAAAATTACTCTTAACATTTTTAAAAACAAATTTAGAGTACCCAATTCATTTTTTCCAATTAAGGGGCAATTTAACGTGGTCAATCCACCTACCTGACACATCTTTGGGTTGTGTGGGTGAAACCCACGCAGACACGGGGAGAATGTGCAAACTCCACACAGACAGTGATCCAGAGCCAGGATCGAACCCAGGACCTCGGCGCCGTGAGGCAGCAGTGCTAACCACTGCGCCACCGTTCTGTCCCCTTAACTCTGAGTATTTAGAACATAGAACATGGGCAGCACGGTAGCATGGTGGTTAGCATAAATGCTTCACAGCTCCAGGGTCCCAGGTTCGATTCCCGGCTGGGTCACTGTCTGTGCGGAGTCTGCACGTCCTCCCGTGTGTGCGTGGGTTTCCTCCGGGTGCTCCGGTTTCCTCCCACAGTCCAAAGATATGCAGGTTAGATGGATTGGCCATGCTAAATTGCCCGTAGTGTCCTAATAGTAAGGTTAAGGGGGGAGTTGTTGGGTTACGGGTATAGGGTGGAAACGTGGGTTTGAGTAGGGTGATCATTGCTCGCACAACATCGAGGGCCGAAGGGCCTGTTCTGTGCTGTACTGTTCTATGTTCTATGTTCTAGAATGCACAGTACAGAAGGAGGCCATTTGGCCCATCAAGTGTGCACCGACCCACTTTAAGCCCTCACTTCCACCCTATCCCTGTAACCCAACAACCCCATCTAACCTTTTTGGACACCAAGGGCAATTTAGCGTGGCCAATCCACCTAACGTGCACGTCTTTGGACTGTGGGAGGAAACGGGAGCACCCGCAGGAAACCCACGCACACATGGGGGGAACGTGCAGACTCCACACAGACATTGACCCAGTGGGGAATCGAACCTGGGACCCTGGAGCTGTGAAGCCACAGTGCTCGGCTACCGTGCTGCCCCACTCGCTACATCGCGAAAAGCTTTGCCACAATAAATTCTCAACCTATATCCAAGATCGAAGACAATTAAATATACTATTGCCTTCTTTAAGGCAGGGTAACAGAGATGGTTATTTGGCCAAAATAACTCTACAAATATTCAAAATGACATGTAACCAAGCTTGTGATCACAGCACCCCCCCCCCCCCCCCCCCCTCCCCCCCCCCCCCCCCCCCCCCCATTTCATGTGAGGTCCTGCATATTTATGATACTATATTTGTGATGCCACTAGCCTTGAAATTCTAATGATGATTTTCAGGAAAACAAACCGGAAGAAACTCCCACGGTCGAGGGAAAGTGGATCTGCTGCTCATTTCTCCACACCTCGCGGTCTTCCTCTTTAATTGTTCCTCGCAATCACCCATCTCTTTTCAGTTGTCCAACGTCTGCATTTTCTTTCTCTCTTTTGATCCAGATCCCTCTCATCGTCCTTCAATCACTTCCGTCAGCAAGTTCTCACGCCAACCCAATCTGTTGCCCTTTCTTGGTGATATCCACTGACGGCCTCCTCTCCCCCACCAGCCTGAAACTACTGCCGTCCTCATGTTCTCTTCAACTGGCCCATCTTTCTCCAGAATCGCATCTCACAACTTCCTATTCTTTGGACGTCCACTTTTCTCAAGGTCCGCGTATCTGCCCCAGAAAGCAAGGGGCTCTAAACGGCAGTCTTGATGATTCTCAAGATTACTACGCATTCTTCTGCTGAGCGGTCCTTGTCTGGAGAATGCTCTCTACATTTCTAATCTAGCTCAATTTCTTTATGGCAATAACCATCTTCTGACAAGATGTTTTCCCAGTTACTTAAATTGTGAGCTGCTCCGCTGTGACCATTTATCTTAATCTCTGCTCTGCCATATTTTCTCCAATCCTCATAATTTTCATATTTTTTTACATTTACTTCCACGACGCAAGGTTTCACCACATCATTCAGCCCATCCATAATGTCTGCAGATTTTCTCCTGCTAGGTACGAGGCATGGTCATCGTCGAACCTCACTACCATCACAAACTGACCACCTACCATCCTCTACGTCATCTCGAGCTTCCTTTATCATTATGCCGGCGTTGGACTGGGGTGGGCACAGTGAGAAGTCTTGCAACACCAGGTTAAAGTCCAACAGTTTATTTCGAATCACTAGCTTTCGGCGGCACTCCTCCTTCCTCAGTGAATGAAGAGGTGGGTTCCAGTAACACATATATAAAGACAAAGTCAATGATGCAGACGATACTTTGAATGAGAGTCTTTGCAGGTAATTACTTTACAGGTCCAGACAGAGCAACTGGAGAGAGGGATAAACACAGGTTAAAGAGGTGTGGATTGTCTCAAGCCAGGACCGTTGGTAGGGTTTCGCAGCCCAGGCCAGATGGTGGTGGTGGTGGGGGGTGGGGGGTGGGTGGTGGGGATGCGACATTGAGGCCGTACTCATGTGTGCGGAACTTGGCTATACGTTTCTGCTCGCGCGATTCTGCGTTGTCGCGCGTCCTGAAGGCCGCCTTGGAGAACGCTTACCCGAGATCAGAGGCTGAATGCCCTTGACTGCTGAAGTGTTCCCGACTGGAAGGGAACATTCCTGCCTGGTAACTGTCGTGCGATGTCCATTCGTCTGTTGTCGCAGCGTCTGCATGGTCTCGCCAATGCGCCACACTTCGAGACGTCCTTTCCTGCAGCGTAAGTGTTAGGCAACGTTGACCGAGTCGCACGGGCCTTTATCATGCTGCCATATAGATGTTAAATAGCAATGGGATAGTAGCAGCTTCACCTGACCTTGCACCCAATACACCACGTTCATTTTCACCAAATACTATTCTGTTCAACAGTTCCATATAGAGAGCAAGAATCATTCATTCACCTCTCCAATCAGCTCTGGTCATCTGCAGGAAAAGCTTTACCAATCAACTAGATTCTTAATTCTCAAAGCAGATGTGCATTTCTTGCTTGTGGTATCCGATGCTTCTTTCTCTGAACACTCAACACTGCTAGCCCCAGCACCACAACGCTTCCGAAAACCAAGTGATCACAGCCAACATAATGGCTTGTTTTGGTGTCCAATCAATTTGCTGGGATCTTTACATTTTCTTGGGTTGTGGGGGCGAAACCCACTCAAGCACGGGGGAGAATGTGCAAACTCCACACGGACAGTGACCCAGAGCCGGGATCGAACCTGG